>NC_069722.1:1933263-2008263 GCF_027358585.1 Pangasianodon hypophthalmus | reverse complement strand
GTTTACAGATTTTAATGTATGGTGGTTTTCAAAACACCTTAATAACACAATTTGTGATGCTCTCCTCCTCCAAACTGACATGAAGAACTGGATTAAAACTATATATTAATGCCTTTCAGAATCAGGGAATTTCATATATTCAATTTCTTTGTTTTTGTTTTTTTAAAAAAAAAAAACCTTTATACAAAATACACCATGCTCTCCTTCAAACAAGCTTCGTTGCGGCGGTGTTGAGTCGGCAGACGCGCTCTATCCGCTCACACGCTATAAAGAGCAAAACAGCATTTAATGTCTGAATTTCGGGATTAAAATAATATCATTTGGAAGCCGATACTATCTTCACAAGCAGCTCATTATGACTCAGGATATTCGAGCGCGTCACACGGCCTTGTGTGAATAAGACGAGTGTGACGCAGGCCACGGAGAGCGCGCCGACGCGCTACAGCGCTCAGCGACAGTCAGAGACGGCCGGCTGTTTGCAGCGCTGTTTGTGGAATTAAACTCTAAAATAAAGACACACTGTTTGAACACGTGATTTCTTTTTTCGCGTCTGTTGATGTATTTCGTAATTTGATCTGAGATGAAGCAAATACATTTCTCGCATTATAAAAGTTAAACTCGTGGGAATGGTTTAAATTATGCGCAATCCCCGCAATCCCGCGCCGAGATTCAAGCCCTGGGTTTAGTGTATAAATCCCAGCGTACTTTACTAAAGTCGTGTGTAAATGTTTGCGTTAGCCATTTTACAATTTTATAAAAGTTTCAGAAACGCTGATTTTCATACTAGTGTGCGTACGTTGATCAGCCGTAAAGTGTCATTACAGCTGACACAGCTGCCGTTACAGCTCATTTGCATGTAGCCACGCCCACAAAACTCCATAAAAGGTAAAGTGCACAGACAGCTGGAAGCACAAAGTGAACAATCAGGGTAAAGTCTGAAAAACAGAAGTGGAAGATATTTTGACTCACTACTGTGCCAATAGAACGATTTAATTATATAATAATAATAATAATAATAATAAATTATCCATCAGCTGAGGTGTTTTGTTTACGGCTCTGCGCAGACAGATCGGCCCGTCCTCCGTTTATACGCCGTGATTTCTTTCGTCATAAATGATTCGTTTTAGTTTTTTGTCTTAATTTATGGATTTGTTTTGGCTCGATTTCTTTATTTTTTTTATATTCTTTAATTAATGCCAATAAATAAATTTATGCTGTAAACATCATAAAAATATATTCCAGATATAAAAGTGCAGATTATACGATTTGAATTCGATCAAGTTGAGGTTTACGGTAGTTAGTCGTCGTATGTGTAAGTTTACACACACTCAGGAGCATGAGTACGATACGAAAGTTTTTCCGAATTTACAAGATTTTCAAGAAAACCAAATTTCTTGTGTAATGAACGATTGCATACGAACGATTTACGAATAAACCGGCGTGATATATGAGACCCGCTATGATGTAATTGCGGCGCAAACGGACGTCGAGCTTAACCAGCGTCCAGATTCTGCACTTCTAAGGTTTCAGTTTCTCTCGTTTATTCTAAAATATGCCATGTTTAATGGGTGTATCAAACGTCCAGGGATCTTTGAAGGACAAATGCGATAAAACTTGATGATCAGGTCCATCTGATGGGCGTGGCCTAATATTCTAATGAGCTGGCTTGAATGACAGGCTGACATGAACCTTATTCGGATTTGGCTTTTCTGTAGACTTGAATGAAAGCCAGAGGCTTGCTTTGTTATATCGTGTGTGTGTGTGTGTGTGTGTGTGTGTGTGTGTGTGTGTGTGTGTGTGTGTGTTGCAGGTCGGCTGTGCGGATCTTGATCACATCGCCGCCAGCATGAAGGCTCTTTTAGCTCCAGCAGCCACCGATGGAACAGAGATGTTCGGAGCGCTGCCTCGACCCCGACTCAACACCGGCGACTTCTCTCTCAAGCACTGATGATGGATGTGTGTGTGTGTGTGTGTGTGTGTGTGTGTGTGTGTGTGTGTGTGTGAGAAACGAATTCTGAGAGACATAACGTGAGACGAGACGTGTGTGAAAACGAACTGGGATGTAAATACGACCCGAACCTGTTATTTTTTAGACTCTGAGACAGATTTCAACATTTAATGCGACGAAAATCTTTACTAACCTTCCTTTTTTTTTTTCTTCTTCTTCTTCCCAAGGCAGTAGGAAAGACCAAGTTTGAGTTTCGAGATGTTATGGATCTGTATCGAGCTGTTCTAGGATCAGTGTTTGCCTTTTGTACGCCGTAATTGAATGTAGCTGTGTGTTTGGAGAGGAGTTGATCCTGGATCAGCGGGGAGTTCTCAAAAAAAAAAAAGAAAAAGAAAAGCTGCGTTCACAAGGATGTTTTTAGAGTTAAAATCCACTCCAGTGTGCGTTTCGGAAACGTTAATGACGTAGAGCTCGGCGATGTGATCATATGATAATTTAATATGGATATTGCGATACGTTATTACCATTATATCGTTACTCTTCTAAGTGTTGTTAGTATCGTTATGCATCTTTTGGTGGTTTAATAACTCCATATTTTGGATTTTATTTTCAGTTTTTTTTCCTTTCCTATTTTTTTAAAATAATTTTTTTTTTTTTTTTTTTTTTTTTTTTATATAACATCATGCTTATATCTTTATCGTTAAATCATCAAGCATCGCAGGGTGATATTTTCTGACATATCGTCCCACTCCTTATTTTGGGAAAAACATACATATTCATAACCATAGACGGTCTGGGGGCGGAGCTTAAATATCAGTCTCCGCCCACAACAAAGCCGTGCTGCATATCGACACCTTTTTCTTTTCTTTTTTTTTTCCCCCCATTAAAATGTCCTTGTGAACTCGGGTATAAGGAATGCGGATCGGACTTGGCATTTAATATTTTTTTTTCGATCTGTACGTGAACGCGAGTGATGACGTGAGATAAAATTCGTACCTGAATATGTTTTGCATAACGTAGCAAGCTTAACGCGGAGGACATCGATCTCGAGAATTGATGAGATCTGATGAGATCTGATTTGTTGAAAATGGAAATCTTTAGTCTCTCGTAGATGTAAGCATGAGACGACTTGTGCTTCTGGAAATAAGAAAATCGTTATTTTTCCGGAAAAATCATTAAAAAAAAAAAATCAGAAAGAGCCGGTAACTACCGAACAGTCAGCGATGGCTGCTTTTAACCTGTTCCTGTTCTGATCGATAGCTAAATCACATGCTAATCTTGCTAGCCGTGAATACAGTTTAACAAAAAGATCATTAGCGTAATGCTAGCTGGATGTTTGCTTGCTTCGTTGTTAGCAGTTCAATCGCTAAACTAAATTAGATTTCAGATGTCAGCAGATCAGTCTCATTGTCCACGCATTGCTTTTGGTCATGTGACCTTTCAAGCTGTCGTACGTGAGCAACACTAACAGAATCGGCGCGCGGTGCGTTCGTGGCCGTAGCTGATGCCGTATGAAGCTAATTTACACACTGATATCTCTGCTGATATCGAGGGAGAGCAGAAAGAGCTCGTGGAGGTTAATAAACACTACGTTCTTTAGAAATCGACACTATGCTGCGATTTTGAAGTGAATTTTTGCGCTAACACGATAACGGTGTAGTGCAACATCTGTGTTATGACTGATGACGACAGTGATGATGATGACGATGATGATGATACGACGATGTTAACGTCAGTCTTGCACATTTCACACCATGTGTTCAGTGTTTAAACAAATGTTTTGAATAAAACTGATCATTTGTTGTTGAAAAAAAAAAAAAAAAACGGACATTTCTTCAATCTTCAGTGTTCACAGCACGAGTGTCCTCGATTCTGATTGGTCCGGAGTTGTCCAGTCATTTTCTGCAATGTACTGCATCTGTAAATCGTTAAAACGCTATCGTTTCTATAGTAACGGCTCATTCACAGGAAAAAAAAATAAAGTGATGTTTTCAGTAAGGAGACGTTTATTTCTTTAACATTGATGGAAGGAGTCTCCAGTGTCAGAGCTTTGTAACAGTCAGAGGTGAAGCTGTAACTTTTTTCCAACATCTTCAGGACAGAGGAGTTTACGCTTTTGCGGTTTCTGTGTATTAACTCCGAGAGAGAGAGAGAGAGAGAGAGAGAGAGAAAGAAAAGAGAGAGAGAGAGAGAGAGAGAGAAAGAAGAGAGAGAGAGAGAGAGAGAGGGAGAGAAAGAAAGAAAAGAGAGAAAGAGAGAAAGAAAAGAGAGCGAGAGAGAGCGAGAGAAAGAAAAGAGAGGCTGGTGAGGGAACGAATGTTTTAAAGCTGCTCTAATGCAAGTGAACTTGTGGATGTTCCATAACGTTAAATGTAACCATAAACGGATAAAAAGTATGACGTGTTGTCGTTTAATTAATAAAACATCATATTCGTTGGAAAGTTGCTGTGGTGTAAGAGGAATAAAACACTTCAGCATGTTCTGTTATAGGGAAAATCAGCGCTGACACTGGAGACTCCTTCCATTCACGTTAAATACATAAACGTCGCCATACCGCGTCCGCCGTGAATGAGCCGTTACTATAGAAACCATGATGTAGAACTTAGAACGAGCGCATTAATTATAAATAAAGCTGTGATTAGCAGTACTACTGTACTGCACTACTGTCAGAGCTGCTGTTCTAGAGAATTAATCAACACCTCCTGACCAATCAGAGTGCAGAATTCAGCAGCTTAGAAGAATCAGGAGCCTGGTAGGAACATCACACTTTATTTTGCTCTTAAAACAAATTCTTCAGAACATTCAACACACACGAGGGAATGAGGGGAAACTCTTTCGAACTGTCATAAATCATCGCATTTTATTCATTGTTGCTTCTCGACCCGTGATCCGTGATCCGTGATCCGCTTCCTCGTCCTCTTCCGCACTAATCTCTCTTGCGGATCCAGCACGAGGATTTCTGTCCCACCCAGAATCCGGGCAGGAGCTCGTCCTTGAAGCAGGTTTTGTAGCGGTGCAGGAGTCTCGCCTCTCTCGGCTCTCCCTCCACCAGGTAGAAGGCGACGACGCCGGCCGGTTGGTCCACGTAGACGCCGATGGTGTTGCCGCGGTTACCGGGGGTCTCCACGCTCTCTCCGCCGTGCCAGGCTTGGTAATGAGATCCGCCCCAGCCCACGCCCCACGACGCCTCGTTCTCGCCCAGGCCGCACGCTCCGTCTTGGGCTTTACGCCCGCTGCTGGCGTACAAAACCCCGATCACCACCCAGCCTTCGTACTCCACCTCCCAGTAACCACGGCGACCCAGCAGACCCTCCTTACACACCACCTGCACGGGAGGGAAAAAAGCTTCTCAATTCTTCTTCCATACCGTTTCCTTTTCATCCCAATGATTACATAAACAACCTCAGAAGCGCTTCTCGTGCGTGATGGAGATTATGGGACGCACAACTTTCACATTTTTGTTCTACATTTACGAACAATTTTTTATTTAATAAAGAAGATGAGAAAACAGTTCCATATAATAAATAAAGCAGAATTGCTACAAACTCAACCAGTTATATATTATAGACATCATTCTCTAAAACAAAACATTTAGAGAAAACTTTTCTTCTTCTCATCCTGCTATCCCTCCATTCCATTCCACATCTCTGTTTTAATTAAAAAAAAAAGAGAATAATGTTCAATAAACATATTTTTTGTGATAGCCAATAAATATCTTAAGTCCATATGGTGTGTTTATTAATTACTTAATTATATATATATTTAAATAGTATGTTAATTTTAAATGCTGAACTATTTTTCAGATTGAACTTTTCCAAAAAATTTCCCCCCAAAATTTTACATTAATTTATGCGTCAATTAATTAAATATGCTTTTGTTTACAGACTAAAAATAAAACCAAACATACATGCTTTGGAGGATGTTAAAATTAAAATCTAAAATCTTTCATTTTCAACTTTTTTTTAAAAAACTGCTTTTCAAGGAAACAGCATGCGCTGTCAATTGTTTTTAATGTCATTTTTTGGTTCAGTGTAAAAACACTAATCTATTATCAATATTTTGGGAAATTCCTCAATAATAGTTAAATTAGGGACAGGAATGAACGTGTAAAATTTCAGGAATGCAGATAATCTAGAAATGTCAATTTATTGGTTATGAATGTGGAGAAAAAGACTTTTTTTAAAACAAAGATTTTGAAGGAAAAAAAACGTTTAAAAAATACACAAGGTGCTTTTGTGTTTCTGCTGTAGTTAGTGTGGTTTATAAAGGAAACTGACGTGTATATCAGAATGACAAATAAATTCACACACATTTGGCGGAGCTTCTTCCAAAATACAGTTATGTTTCAGGTAAAGTGCTGTTTGAAAGTGGACAAAAACAATGAAATAAGTTGAAAAAAGTTTTTTTTTTGTTTTTTTTTTAACATTTCTGCTGCTTCAGTTTAAGAGCAAACATGCTATAGATGCAATTTATTGAGAAATCTGAAAAACTCGTATCTAAAATCGCTATTTCTACCTGGAGTGACGTGTTAATAAAATGACTTATGCTCAAAACTGATCGGAACTTATGATAAATTCTGAGCTGAACTTGTAAATATTCCTGTTTTTTTTTTAAAAAGTGAAAGTGAACTTTTAGTGAAAGGCTAAAATCCTGGTTCACATACAGTTGAGGTCAAAAGTTTACATCCCCCTTTCAGAATCCGCAAAATGTTTATTATTTTACCAAAATAAGAGGATGATACAAAATGCATGTTATTGTTTATTTAGTGCTGACCTGAATAAGAGATTTCACATAAAAGATGTTTACATAAAGTCCACAAGAGAAAATAATAGTTGAATTTATAAAAATGAACCGTTAAAAAGTTTACATCCCCTTGATTCTTAATACTGTGTTGTTACCTGAATGATCCACAGCTGTGTTTTTTTGTTTACTGATAGTTGTTCATGAGTCCCTTGTTTGTCCTGAACAGTTAAACTGCCTGCTGTTCTTCAGAAAAATCCTTCAGCTCCCACAAATTCTTTGGTTTTCCAGCATTTTTTGTGTATTTGAACCCTTTCCAACAATGACTGTATGATTTTGAGATCCATCTTTTCACACTGAGGACAACTGAGGGACTCGTATACAACTATTACAGAAGGTTCAAACGCTCACTGATGCTCCAGAAGGAAAAACATGCATTAAGAGCCGGGGGGTGAAAACTTTTGAACAGAATGGAGATGTGTACATTTTTCTTATTTTGCCTAAATATCGTATTTTTTCATTTAGTACTGCCCTTCAGAGGCTACAGAAGATTGTTACATGTTTCCCAGAAGACAAAATAAGTTAAATTTACCCTGATCTTCAAATTCAAAAAGTTTTCACCCCCCGGCTCTTAATGCATGTTTTTTCCTTCTGGAGCATCAGTGTGCTTTCATGCTTTCTGAAGAACAGCAGGCAGTTTAACTGTTCAGGACAAACAAGGGACTCATGAACAACTATCAGTAAACAAAAAAACACAGCTGTGGATCATTCAGGTAACAACACAGTATTAAGAGTCAAGGGGATGTAAACTTTTTATAAATTCAACTATTATTTTCTCTTGTGGACTTTATGTAAACATCTTTTATGTGAAATCTCTTATTCAGGTCAGCACTAAATAAACAATAACATGCATTTTGTATGATCCTCTTATTCTGGTAAAATAATAAACATTTTGCAGATTCTGAAAGGGGGATGTAAACTTTCGACCTCAACTGTATATTTATATATATTTATATATATTTATGTATAAAAGTCTTAAAGTCAAGTGATCATACAGGTAATAATTAAAATAAAATAAGAATGTAATTATTATATAAAATGAAATGGATAGAAGATGAGAAGAAGAGTAAAGACGTAAAGAAAGTAGTGTTTGAGTGATAAATGAAAGGAGCATTATTTGTAAAGAAAGCAGGAATAAAAACGGACCTGAGGAGCGTGATCGTATCGTTCGGGTCGGTCCAGTACGGGACACGGCTGCTCGGACATCCGGGACACTTTAGCCCCGCCCTCCGAGACCCAGAGCAGCTTCTGAGCCGTTCTGTCGTCCAGAGACAGAGGAATCCAGTCTGAGAGTAAAAGAGCAATAAATCTTTTTTTAAAAAAAGCTCCATTTTTGCTAACATCAGTGTCGCTAATGTTCCTGGCACTAAATCCTACAAAACTGCATCGAATAATATGCTGCATTCGACTAGAGGTCAGATTAGCTCGTAAGAAAACGCCCCCTCAAGTCAAAAATTCCTACTCAGGAACTCGGGACGGTCTCGTCAACCTCGAGTTCAGCAAGTGACATCAAATCAACATGGCCGCTCCCAGCAACAGCAGCATTCTTACCTTTAAATGAGTTTAGTGTACAGTACAAGCATTAGCATTAGCTTCAGATCAATCAGTAACACTGACTGTACTGTACAGCTCACTGTCTCGAGGAAATTATACATCACTCATCCGTGTAAAATAAGGTCAGAAATCTTTCCGTACGTTTCATCAGCTCCTCTCTGGTCCTGGGTTCAGGAATATCAGCTTCATACGGCGGCGGTTCGTCTGTAACAAAGACGAGAAAAACAAACACAAAAAAATGACTGAATGCTGCTATCCTCCGAACCCGTGACCAGTTTTACTCTTGTGAAGCATCACAAGAACCCTGTGCTGTGTTCAGAGCGGATTTTCAGTGTTTTAGTGGATTTTTTAAAATATGAAATAAGGATTATTTATTAATTCAGGATGGAAACTCAAGCTAGAAACAGTAAAGAGTTCACGTAAAGGCGTGTAAGTGATATTTAAGAAACAAAAGGTCAGTTTCTACCTGAATTAAATCTTAAACAGCTTCATAAAAAGCACTTCAAACTCAGTTTCACTAATATTTATTTATTTATTTATTTATTTGCACTTTCTTTTTATCACCTCAACTACATAAATGGGGGTGTGGTTATGTAAATTAGATGTACATGGGAGGTAAATTGAGGCGTACCGTATGCATAATGATGTAAATAAGGGATTAAATGATTAATCAGCTTTTTAAACAGACTTTACAGCAGAAGTGTGACAGGACTCAGTGTCAGCTCTCACACTGTTCCATGCTGCACTTATTATTATTATTTACTTATTATTTACTTATTGTACTTATTCTTTATTCGTTTTCGGAATATTTTATGACCAGGTTGAGGTTGTTACCTGCCCGAGCTCCAGCTTTCAATCCTTTTCTTCCTGTAGTGGAGAGAATATCAGAGAGACGTGTTTAATTCATGCATTTAGTATTAGAGATGACACGATACACCTTTTTTTTTTCTTTTCTGATATCGATACCGATACTGAAGCCACGAGTATCAGAAGATATCGATATCCATCTGATATTGTTTCCTTTGTTTCCTTTTTCTCTTCCTTTTTTTTCCCCTAAACTACAAGCTTTAAAATGATTTTTTAAAATTCTTTATTTTTTAAAACTCCAGTGTTTAAAAATACAGGACAAAAATACACAGCTAAAAAAAGAGACTTAGACAAAACTACAGCTTTCACACACCAATCACTCACACAGTAAATAATCTCTAAAGTATAAACTAGAGATGGCACGGGTCTGATACCTGGCGAGAAACGGTGGATCGGATATCAGGGGAAACGTATCAGAGATCATATCAGAGATCCTGTTACACATGACGAGGATTGGAATTCAATTTGGAAAAGAAATTTATTTTAGAAACTGGAAATGTTTACATATTACGAGACTGTTTTTCTTTTGTTAGGATCGAGTTGTTTATTCTTTATTATATTTATTATATTTACACTGTTACACTGGATTTGTGTGTGAAAGAGTTTAACATGTGAAATGCTTTAGTTAAATGAAAAAAAAAAATTCAAAGCTTAGTAGTTTTTAAAGAAGATAATATCAGATGGGTATCAGCTGATGCTCAAGGTTTCAGTATCAGTATTAAAGTATAAACAACCTTAACAAAAAATACAGTCAGGTCTCTTTGAAACTTTTCCAAACCCAGTTCCCATCTTTTTCATTTATTAAAGGATCAGATCAGATTCATTCTTTTTTCCTCCCGATATCTGATTGATGGTTTTTTTGCTCATCCTGAGTATTGCATCATGTCATTGTGTCATCTCTTTAATTATTATTAATCAGAGAAGTCTTGTTTTTATATATATATGAATTCAGAACCTATATGAACAAAACATTTTATAGATATATATATATATACAAACAGTTCTGTGCAAAAGTCTTAGGCACATGTGCAAAGAAAAGCTGTAGAGCAAAGACGCCTTCAAAAATAATGAAATTAAATGTTTCTACATTAATAAAATCCTATAAAGAGCAGTAAACAGTAATAAATGAAACAAAGTCAGTATTTAATGTGACGATCCTTCGCTTTAAAATAAAGCAGTATCTGAGGTACAGTGTGTGCAGTTTTATAAGGAAATGAGCTGGAAGTGTTACTGAGCATCTTGCAGAAGCAGCCACAGTTCTTCTGGAGACTTTGACTGTCGACTCGCTTCTTTTTATTATTTTACAGTCTTACTCTTTAATTTCATTCAATGTTCTTTTTAAAACTCAAAAAACTCTCCGTAGTTGATTATTTTCCTATAACAGCAAACCACAAGTATTTTATTCCTTATTTATTCCTTAATAAAACGCTGTGTGTGTGGTGCTGTTATAGGAAAACCATCAACAACAGGGAGGTGTGATGAAGCGGAGTTACTGTTACCGCACCAACGTTGATTATTTTCCTACAACATCACGTCCCCAAGTGTTTTATTCCTCTTACGCCACAGCGATTTACCAAGCATTCTGATTTTTATTTATTAAAGAACGACACGTCGTACTTTTTGTCCGTTTCTAGTTCTCGTGGAAAGTCTGCGAAACAAGTTCGCTTACGTTATAGCAGCTATAAACAGTCGCTCCCTCACCAGCCACTCTTTTATCTCTCTCTCAAAGTTAATAAGCAAAAAAAAAACAAACAAACAAATGAGAAATAGCAAAGTGTAAACTCCTCTGTCCTGAAGATGCTTACTTTCGGAAATCTTCACCACATCAAACATTTAGTCGTTACTATAGAAACGATACCATATTCAGAATGAGCGCATTAATATAAATGTGATTTACGTCACAGAAAATTAATCAACACCTTCTGACCAATCAGAATCCAGAATTAAGCAGTGTGTGTAATTTTTTTATTCATCATCCCTTTATGTGGCTTAACAGCCACACACACACAAACACACACACACACACACAATATAGAAACATATGCTTTCATTCATCGTGATCACTGAAGGGCTACGAGTGATATGAATGTGAAGATCACTTCTCCAGAAATCAGACACTACATAGTCATGAGGACGATGAGGAACTCGATCTGTAATCAGATGTCTTTACACTTGCTCCAGCTCTCACAGACATCCGAGCGTCCATTAACTGACCACAAATAGTGGATGATGAGAGGATTCTTTCATCAGCATGGCTAGTGAGTGAAGGAATGAAGGAGGGAGAGAGGAGGAGGAGGAGGAGGAGGAGGAGGAGGACGTGAAGGTCAGCTGAGGACGCTGACAGCGTGTCCCCTCCGTACAAAATGTCCATCTTACAGGATTTCAGAGAAGATCAAGGACAGGGAGGACGGAGAAGGAAAAAAACGTCAGAAACGTGAGCTGGTCATCATGTAATCCGAACATTTTCACGTGATGATGTGAGTAATCGTAACACAAGTGACGTCATGGAAACAATACGTGATCATGTGTGAAAATGAATAGTGATGGAGGAAAAGAATGAATCATGTGGAAAAGAAATACATTTGAAAATAAATGAATCATGTGGAAAAGAAGTCGTGCACTGAGGAGAAGCTTCAGACTGGCCACTCTGCCATAAAGCCCAGATCTGTGGAGTGCTGCAGTGATGGTTGACCTTCTGGAAGTTTCTCCCATCTCCACACATGATCTCTGGAGCTCAACCTGAGGGACCATGGGGCTCTTGGTCACCTCTCTTACCAAGACCCTTCTCCCCTGATTGCTCGGTTTGGATGTGTGACCATCTCAAGGAAGAGTCCTCGTTCTTCCAAACTTCATCCATTTAAGACTTATGGAGGCTGCTGTGCTCTTGGAAATCATCAATGCAGCAGAAGTTATTCTTTAGCCTTCTCCAGATCTGTGCCTTGACACAATCCTGTCTCTGAGCTCTGAAGGCACTTCCTCTGACCTCATGGCTTGGTTTTTTGGTCTGATATTCATTTTCAGCTGTTAGACCTCATTTAGACAGGTGTATGCCTTTCCAAATCCAATCATGTCCAATCAGATGAATTTGCCACAAGTGGACTCCAATCAAACTGAAGAAACATCTCAGAGGTGATCCAGAGAAATGGACTGCACCTGAGCTAAATTTCAAGTCTCATAGGAAAGGGTCTGAATACTTATGTTAATGTGATATTTCAGTTTTTTCTTTATAAGTTTGCAATGTTATCACAAATCTGGTTTTTGCTTCGTCGTTATTGCGTATGGAATGTAGACTGAGGTGGAAAAAATGAAGGGGTCTGAATACTTTCTGAATGCACTGTATACTTTCACTTAAGAATCATTTCTCAGGACTTATTGCACTTCTGTTTACGAATCTGTCAGTTAAAAGTCCAGCTCGATTTAGCCACCAGTCACAAGAGCTCAGAGCGTTCCCCTCGTCCTTAAGCTCCAAACAAGACCAGTCTGTTTGTTTTGGCCTCGGAGCTCCTGCTTAGCATGGTTCCTGCTCCAGGATAGGGTTTTACTCCAGGGTCAGATGGATGGAAGTGATAGCACAGTGGATGCTCAGCGACGGAGATGATCTCTATAAGGCTCGGAGAGGAGCCACACGCTGAGAGGCGGCCCTCTGATGGACGTTCATCTGACACGGAAAAAAAAACGCGAATGGACAGATGCACAAACAAGAATGTGTTTTCAGCGATGTGACTCATCCGAGCCGTGCTGAGTATTTTAAACGTGACCTCGTCGAATTTGGAAGAACACTGAGCTTTCGCTGAAGGAGAGGATTCGGCTGGAGAGGAGCCAAGATGGCCGTAAATGGAGGTTAGAGATTTGAAACCGAAGATCCAGCGGAGCAAGAGAGAGAGAGAGAGAGAGCGAGAGAGAGACAGATGGAGGGAGGATGGCTGATGACAGGAACGTGTTGGCAGGATGAAGGATGTGCATGGTTGGCAGATGCAGAGCTGAGAACATGAGAGCAGTGAAACAGTAGACTCATCTCAACGAGCTGCGCATTAAAGCTGTCGTAAAATCAACACTAATAACACTCTTATGAACACTGTTCATTACCGTACATCACTCACTCCATCAATCAGTTCATAAACACTGCGTACTACAATAATAATAATAATAATAATAATAATAATAATAATAATACAGCTCTGAGTGAAGAACATTCTGAAATAATAACGTCTAACATGTTAACTATCTGTCTGTCTGTCTATATTTCTATCAGTCTGTCCATCTAATTATGTAATTATTTATCTATCTGTCAGTCTGTCTGTCTCTCTCTCTCATTAAAGCACCATTACAGCAGCAGTGTTCAGCGCTGGACCGTGCAGACAGCTCTCCACACGGATACGGTTTCTATCTGCGGCTCTTCATCGTACTTTGAGGTGAAATTGAGAAACGTGAAGCAAACACACGTTCCATCCTGATCCTGATCCCGATCCTGTTTCTCTCGTCACAGCACCGTGCGACTGCAGGACGGAGTTTTACACACAGCAACAGAAAGAAAGAAATAGCTTTGTTCATAATGGTGCTTTAACGATTTGTCATTTTCCTGAAAGCAGCATGTAAACACAGTGACACCAGGATGAACCCTGGCAGCGCTTTTCCCACACGGAGTTTATTACTGCTCCTGTACAAAGCTTTGAAATGTTCCACTGGTCCGCTTTACGTAACAAATCAAGTAGATCTGTTTATTTTTATATTAAAGAGAAAAAGGACAGCGGCTGCATTCAAGAACATCTTCATAACTCACTATTTTGCGTGTTTATAAAGTGTTTATAAAGAACTCGGCTTTCAATCAGCTGAAAGTCTGAGCACTTTTGAAAGTGATGTCATGTCAATCCTAATGCTGACTCTTGCTGAACCACTGTTCATCTGGGGGCGGAGCTTTGTGTATGGGTGAAAATAGGGGCGGGGCTCAAGGAGTAAAATAAAAATCTTATTTTCTAAATCTTATAAATCTTATTTAACTCCAGCTGTTGAACATTTAGAGACCGAATTTTGACACGTTTTGACAAATCTTACGTAACGCACCTTTACCTTAAGCAAGCTTCATGATCAGAAAATCAGAAAATTCTGAATAAGCAACATTTTATCACGATTTGGATTTAAAGCGATTCATTAGAATAAACCATACACATATTTTTAATGATTAAATTCTTTATTATCTCTTTAATTTGACTGTGGAGGCTAGTGAAAGTGTGAGAATTGTTACTCTCATCTGACTCTAAAGCTAAACACATGACGGGCCAGAGTTACTGCGTCATAAAATATAACAACCAATCACGTTTCAGTATGCAAATCCTGGTTCACCAGGGAGAAGGGGGCGGAGCATGTAGAGTTGGGAGTGTTTCTAATTAGCATTTTGTTACTTTCTGGATTTGTTGACACAGTCATATGCTGCTTCTGTGACTGTTTAGTTATTTTTTTTTTATTTAAATTCATATCCAATATAAAAATGTGATTTAAAAACATCATGCAGTTCGTTTTAATTTATTGAATGGTTCATTCATGGGGAAAAAAAATGTGTCAGAAAAAAAATCTGAAATTAAATAACTAGCTTTGTTCATTTCATCATTTAGCGCAACTTCAGGATTATGTAATAAGGAGAAAAAAAAGATTTCTATGAACTGAATATATAATATATATATAATAATTATGGTTAGTCCAAAATATTAGAGCTTAACAAAATATATTCATTAGTGTTGGGAAAAGTCTATATTTAAAATGTATTTTTTCAATTCTACGTTTAGCTATTTTTTTTTTTTTAAAACAATTATCACAGAATAAAGATAGATAGCAACATGCAGCACATTTCAGTGTTTAAGATGCTAAAGGTTTTTTTGAATTTCAGTTTTACAGGTTGAATAATAATAATAATAATAATAATAATAATAATAATAATAACTAATGCTCTGCTACACAACATTTAATGATGTGATGATGTGATTATTATCACACACCCTCCAAAGGGGAAGAGAGTTCTATACCCATCGATTCAGACCATTTATTGTGATTTTTTTGGTGATAAAATCAGAGTATTTCATCTAAAATAACCAAAGTATCTTCATATTCGCCTCAGTGACGATCAGTAAGAATTATTTTGATGGAAACAGAGCTCCAAAGTTCTGCCTCAGGAATCTCTCAGAGATCTCTCAAGAATCATCTTGATGATTTTTAAACATTTTTATTTCACCTTGTTCGAGTCAAATGATAGGAATATCACCTGTGTAATATGAAACTAAAAATGTGTGTGTCTGTTGCTGTAATTCCTAAGCCATGAAGAAGAGGAGGAGGAAGAGAGTTACAGATAATAAACGAGAGAGATAGAGAGAGAGACACACAGAGAGAGAGAGAGAGAGAGATAGACGGCTTACCTGCTTTCTTCAGCTCAGGCATGACTCCGTTGGTGTTGATGGACATGATGATGGTTCTGCGAGCGAAGGTCTGATCTGCTTCACACACATCACCACCTCTCTCTTATTCCCTCAAGCAAAAAAAAAAAAAAGGGAGGGGGGGGTAGTTGCAGTGTGTGTGTGTGTGTGTAGGGGTGTATACATTACATTTAATCCTGCCATGTCCCTTAAAAAAAACAAAAAAACAACAAGTCACTCAAAAGGCACGGGACTAAAATAAAAGGTACACGATGTCCTCACCTGAAATATAACCGTGTTTAGTTTTGCACTGGACGCTAATGTGGCTAACGAGCAGCGGAAGCCTATAGCTACCAGTTTAGCACTCATGCCAAGCGCATGTCTACACTGAGGTAAACTAAAACTGCATTAAATATCACAAATTGATCGACTAGATGCATTTCACGGACAATCTACAGCCCCTTGCATAAGTTTTCACCCCCCTTGAACTTTATCATAATTTGTAGGGTTACAACCTGGAACTGAAATGAAGTTAACTGGGATTCTGCGTCATGAATCTACACGAAATAACTCAGAAGACTGAAGACATGGTAACGGCTGCAAAATTATTTACAAATAAAAAAAAATAAATGTCATGATTGCGTAAGTATTCACCCCCCGTTGCTGTGAAACCCCTAAATCAATCTGTAAACGGAGTTGTCCTGTGTGTGATTAAAGTGTCACATGATCATTTATAATTATAAATACATCTCTGTTCCTGGAAGAACCTGGAGTTTGTTAGAGTATCTAACGTACCTAAACAAACAGCATCACGAAGACCAAGAAGCGATCAAAACAAATCCAGGACAAAGTTCTAGAAAAGTAAATCAAGTCAATCAGGGTTTAAAAATAAAATCCACGACTCTGCCTAGAGGAGATCATCCACCAGGTGAAGAGGGGATTAGCCGGAGAAGCAATCAAGAGGCCAAATTTAGCAAATCTCAACACGATGCTACCACCACCATGCTTCACAGTGTGCATGCTGTTCTCAGGAAGGTGAGCAGTGTTCAGTTCTTGTCAAGCACTTTGGACAAGGCCAAGAAGTTTAATTTGGTCTCATCAGACCAGAGACTCTTCCTCCACCATTACTGAATCTCCAAACAGGATTTCTTTTTCTTTCTTTTTTCTTCTCACGTCCAGCTTTGTGGAGCGAATATACATATGTGACTTAATCTAATATATTTATGAAAACTTCTCATTTATGAAACCAGAAAAATTACCTGCCAAATGATACAATTTCTAACTTGAAATGAAATTAATACACATTCTAGCAATAGACTCAACAATCTTACACTCCACACCTTTCCGCACAGGAGACACTCATTAACTCAGTAAAGAGCTAAAAAATAATAAATACACGTATCGTGTGTGAGATAATAGTTATCAGTGACGATGTCTGTGTGCTGCGTCTTCAGTTTTGAAGGCTACAAATGATGTTGAAAACCAAATATTATTTATAAAACCATGAAGATTCAATTTTTGAACACCGCATTAGTAAAATCCCACTTCTGATTACGTAACGTTTCGCTTTTAAACCGGAGCTGTTTATCAAAAAGAAACACCAGTTGTTTCCATGAACCAAAAGCGGCACCGTGTCGGGGAGGGAAGAAGGGTTTAACGGGTTCGATGCTGAGCCAAACCCCCTGCGGCTTTTTCTGGGAAGAGCTCTTTGGTGTGGAGTCCTGAGTCTGAGTTACACACTCTGTCCAAGCTACACACACACACACACACACACACACACACAACAAACGAACAGCCCAGCTGAATAAAGATATATTTATTTTCCAAAATTCTCTTTCAGGTGAACGCCGAGAGCCGACTCACATGTTCGTGTCGGTTTCTTTTTTTTTCCTCGGTAAATGTAGGCATTGCTATTACTCTTTGTGGTGTAATTTAATCAAAATGCTTCCATGGAAATTTTAAATGTCATGAAGCCAAAGAACAAGATTAACTCGACACCGAGGGTGTTGATGGAGATGCCTCCGACGCCAACGAGTCTAGTTCTCCTTGTTACTAATTTGTTTGCCTGAAATACCCTTAAAATAAACCCTGACCATGTTCACATCAATGCCAAACTATAACCCTGTGGTAGCGGGGATAAGTCCTTACTAATCCTACAATTAACCGCTTATATTTAAGATACTGCACTAACAAGAATTTCCTCCAGATGGACCGAGACAGACGGATGGACCAGAAAATGGGCTTCGAGTTCCTGAACATGAACGTGTACGCAACGTCGCTGTATGACAAACAGGAAAAAAGCTATTTCAGACATTTGACCTTGCTGTGACCTTGACTCTGATTGGATCAGCTGCAGTACCCAGTGACAGAGGCATAAAAACGATCACTAACCAAGTCGCCGTTTTCAGCTTTCGGTGAGCTTTGCCTTTTATGGAGTTTTGTGGGAGTGGCTAAATATAAATGTACGCAAGTAAGTACGAAGAAAATCTGCGACACTTTCTTAAAGCTGGTGGGGATTTTTAGTTCGAAAAACATTTACACGACTTTACTGAAAGATCAATAAATGAAGCCCAGTGTTTGTACACGACTTATTGCAGTGCATTGTGGGATTGAAAGAGTACGCTGGATTTTCTCTAGTATGTTAGCAGTAATTTGTTAATTAGCTAACGATGTTATTAATCAGTGTCTCGAGAACAGAGCACTAGCACTTCGTCTACACACAATTAGCACACTCGGATCATTTCAGCACATTTTATTCAATGAATCAGTAGTAAAAACAAAGTGTGTTAAACTCCTCCAACATGATGTTCTTAGTTTATTAGCATGTGAATTCTGCGTTACGTTAATTTAACATTTCTTAAGTTATTATGTACAATTTATAAACCAATAGCAGCAGAACAGCAGTCCCTGTTGCCATGGGAATCATCGCCCACCGCCACTGGCTGCACCGCCGCTAGCTCCGCCTCCAGACTGATCTTGCGCTCCGGACATCATCAGGAAGAGGACGAGAGGGACGATGTACATCCACTAACGAGGAGAAAGAAAAGAGACACAGACGGAATTAACGCTTCTGTCTGATCTGACGTCTTTACTGAGAGAAAAAGATTCAAGATTCGTTAATTATTAAAACATCGTCGATTAGCGCAGCGATTTCGCACGAGATTTGATTAATCAGGTGTAGTTTCTTTGCGTGACACCTTCAGTTTCATCCCCATCATCCAACAGTGTAATGGATCACAATGGACATTGTTAGCATTACACAGCTAAATGTGTAGCCCCGCCCCCATATAATCAACATGCTGTCGTTATATGACTGTCGCTATGGTTACGTCTCGCTTCCGATGACGTGAAAATGCAGGTCGAGCATGAACACGTATTTATAATAGCTCTCATGGTCATGGCACATGAAGCAATATATATATATATATATATATATATGTCTGAGAAATAACAGACACCTGAATCAGAAATAAGTATTTTTTCTGGTGTAAAGATGGTGAAATGTTTATATCTCTTTCTCCAAAAACCCTCCTAAAGTATTTATTATACACATTATTAAAAGACACTGTGGTGATGGGACTGAAGGTGAATAACGGAGGTGAGTGAGGTGAAAGAAGTTCAGAGAGTCGTTCAGAGAGTCATTCAGAGAGTCAATCAGAGAGTTGAACAGTGTCAATCACAGAGTCGTTCAGAGAGTCGTTCAGAGAGTCGTTCAGAGAGTCATTTAGTGAGTCGAACAGAGAGTCAATCAGAGAGTCATTCAATGAGTTGGTCAGAGCGCTAATCAGAGAGTCGTTCGGGGAGTCAATCAGGGAGTCAATCAGGGAGTCAATCAGGGAGTCAATCAGGGAGTCGTTCAGTCTCAGGAACAGTTCTGGTGCTCGAGGTGTTTGATTAGAGACGCGAGTGTGAGCGATCGCTGATTTCCAGATCCATCATTTCACTCTGGTCAGTGTGCTGCTTAGTTAATCATAACACACACACACACACACACACACACACACACACACACACACACACACACACACACACACACAGAGCGCTTTTCCACTGGACACTGTGGCTCAGCAAATCACCCACAATCCCCCACACTGTCACCATCTCCAGCACCAGTGAGCCGTGCTGAATTTGGTTCACTGTCTCACTCAGGTACCGTGTGGGCGGAGCCGGGACGTGTGGGCGGAGCTAAACGAAACCACAGAAACCGATCTTATTTTCACGAGAAGAGTTAAGTGATGGACACACACACACACACACGCAAGCAGGATTCTGGGTTCGCATTTCTTGCTGAGCCGCTGTGTTTGGTGGACAAACGCTTAAAGAGTGTGAACATTAAAATGACGGCAGAATGAGACGAAACACACACACACACACACACACACACACAGAATCAGGTTAAAAAATTCTGAGTCCACTACCAAGAACTGATCTTATTTCATCTGCTATTTACTGACTGAATAATAAAAACATGGATTTTTAAAACATTATAAAACATTTTTTATGAATATCTTTTTTATTAGAAGTACTTCCTCTGCTTTGGTATTTATAATTTTATTTTATTGTTACTACTGAACTGATACGTGCTCTATAAATAAACTTTATTATTATTATTATTATTATTATTAATGAAGTCACTAATTAATCTCTACGTACTCTTGAATAAAGTGTAAAGTTGATATATTATAACAATTAGCATTTAATTTCGAGGTATTCTTAAATAATGAATATTATTGTAATAAAAATTAAAAAAATCTTAAATTGCTATATTGTTTAGATTCTGCTTAATGTAGATAAAGACGTCCCTAAAAGAGGTGGAGATTCTTCTGCGTCGCCTTTTAAGGTAACTCGGGACTCTGTTCTGACCGGTGGGCGGAGCTAATTTCTGGCCCGGAATAATCTGGAAAAATATAAACAGAATCCTGAAGTAAAGACTCCAGTGAGATCGTCTGCAGGGAAAATATTCCCGAGTTGTCTTTGTTCTCCGTGAATCTGTGCGTTTATTACAGATTTATTACATACTGCACCTTGAAAAATAGATGTTTTTCTCCTAACTGATGAGATAAAATCAGCTCTTGTTGTTTCTAAAGTGCACTCAGACTTTTTGCCCTGAACACAGCGGACAGAGTGTGTGAGGGACTTCGGTACTTGGTCGTGTGAATCAGCTCTGCTCTCTGGCGCCCCCTGCTGGGGGCTGCGCTGAACTGGTGGCCATGAGGAACACTGCGCCTCCCAAAATCAAATACCACTGCAACACACACACACACACATACACACACCAGCACAGAGTCAACACACACACACACCAGCACAGAGTCAACACACACACACACACACACACACCAGCACAGAGTCAACACACACACACACACACACACACACACACACACACACACACACCAGCACAGAGTCAACACACACACACACACACACACACCAGCACAGAGTCAACACACACACACCAGCACAGAGTCAACACACACACACACACGCACAGAGTCAACACACACACACACACACACACACACACACCAGCACAGAGTCAACACACACACACCAGCACAGAGTCAACACACACACACACACACACACACACACACACACACACACACACACACACACACAGGCACAGAGTCAACACACACACACACACCAGCACAGAGTCAACACACACACACACACACACACACACACACACCAGCACAGAGTCAACACACACACACACACACACACACACACACACACAGAGTTTGGGAATGTTGAAAATTAGCACAGTAGATGTTACACACTTACACACTTAACCATCCACACACACATCTAGTTCAGTTGTCTTAAACAAACAAACAAACAAACAAACAAACAAAAATCTAGAAAACACAGAGTTACTGACCAGCGTGAAAAACTTGAAAAAGCAGCATTTTGTGATTTTAGCGCGAGCTCCGTGTCGATGTTAAAGCGTGACGTTATAGAAAGAGAACATTTCTAGAATCATCACTGACTCGGTGTTCAGGAGCTCGAGGGTCAGTGAGACGCTGAGACGAGTTTCTCCAGCAGCGCTGCGAATCTTCACCTGATTCGATTCTGATTCACACGATGACGATTCGGCTCTTAAATGATTCTCGATTCGTCTGTAGAGCGTCGGATCGTCCTACGCAGAAACGCTGCGACAGACTCAGTCATCTTTTTCTGTCCAACACGAGCACCTGCTCTGGGGTTCTCCGGTTCTCCACAAGAGATTTTCCTCCGAGTGGGTTTAATCTTCTCGCAAACTGCAAACGTCTCGTCAAGCTATTCTTTCCTCTCCGTCAAAAAACTCAAACCTCAAAGTGTTCCCAAAATTCAGCTTTTTAAAAAAATAACGTAATCACTAATATTTTTTACTACTCGTCTTTTCCGATGACATTTTTTTTCCCTCTCTCAGATTTTGAACATTTACGCTACTTGTAGCTTTGCGGCTTCCAGAATTGAGCGAAATAAAAAAAAATTTAAAAAAGAGTTACAAAGTCTTTCGAGAACTGTTTCTTTTTTTAAATACTCGATGGAGAATCTTTCAAGAAAGCAATGTCACACACAGTACATCATATAAAAACCAGTGTTTCCCCCCACCCCTACTCTCCAGCCAATCAGAATCACGATCCTGCGTGAACAGGAAGTACTACATCCACGATCGAGATGCGGGGAAGAGGCTAGCGGTCAGCTAGCAGTTACGATGTCTTGTATCTGTAGTAGTGTTTTGGTAACCGTTTATCCGCGTGTGAATAACGACAGAATAAATTATAACGCTCGCCGATCATCTCGGTTTGTCCCGCGATCGCTTCGCCGCTCGTTACGCTGCGATAGAAAAAAAGCAGCTCTAAATACGATGAATACTGAGGCTTTGCGAGGACGTCGTCGACTCATCACGCAATCTACACACGTCTTCAGATCCAAACACTCACGTATTTCGCGAAGAAGGATTTCTGCTCCTGCGGTTTTCCTTTCTTGTCCTGTTCCTGCTCCATCCTTTCGATAAACAGAGCCGTCTCAGGGCTGGAGGACGGAAACACATTCACCACTCGGATGTTATTAATCACTTATGGAGGAAAAAAAAAACATCTAGATTTAACTCAGAAATGATTTCAGAGTAAACAGTAGGAGTGGGACGATATGACAAAAATATCACATCACGATATTTCAAGCCATTTCTACAATACACGATATATCGGTTTGCTAACAAAAACTTTCCAGCAAAACAGTCGTGTTCAATACTAAAATTAAAATAATCCTTTATTTATTGCTGAAAATAAAGAAAAAAACCTTCTTAATATATTAAATTTAAATAGCAGAAAACTTTATAAAAAAAAAAAAAGTTAAAAATTTAGAGATGACATGATGACACTTTTATCTTTTCCGATACTGAGACTGAAACCTTGAGTATCGATTTTGATTTCCATCTGCAAATGATTTTCTTTAAAAACTGGAGTTTTAAAATAATTTCCTTAAACAAAAAAAACAGGAAAAATACGTAGCTAAAAAACACAACTTGCACAAAACAAAAAAAGAATAGGATAAAGCATAAATATTGTATTATCAATCAATATGAAAACATTTCCAGTTCTGATTTTTATTTTCCAAATCCAATTCCATTTATTTGTTTAGGATCAGAACAAATCTGTTTCTTTGCTCTGATGTCCGATCCACTGTTTTTTAGTGGTACTGATCCTGATATCACGATATTTTAAAAAAGTATATTGTGGTATCATTTATCATGATATCGATATTATAGTGTCATATCGTCCAGCTCTAGTGAGCGACCAATCAGTGCAATGCAGGTCAAATCCAAAATTTCCATGTAGAGGTGTGTATTTTATATATTTAAATATTCCTGGAGTATTTCTGGGATTTTAGTCTGAAACTATAAAGTATATGTGTGTGTGTGTGTGTGTGTGTGTGTGTATACACACAGTACTGTGCAAAAGTCTTGGCACCCTATTTTGTTTAGTACAAACTTTGTTATAGATGTTTATTTTCTGACTTCTACATTATTGATTCAGTACAAAAACATTTTAGATTCCAAACATTAGTTTTCCAGCACAAAATGAAATGTTACAGAAAAATGTTTGTATGTCAGTAAAGAAAGCAGCAGATTCCATAAGAGACACTTTTCAGATAAAAACATAATGAAGGCTGCTGGGTTTCGCTGCAGAAATAAGAAGCGAGTCGACAGTCAAAGTCTCCAGAAGAACTGTGGCTGCTTCTGCAAGATGCTCAGTAACACTTCCAGCTCATTTCCTTATAAAACTGCACACACTGCACCTCAGATACTGCTTTATTTATTTAAAGCGAAGGATCGTCACATTAAATACTGACTTTATTTCATTTATTACTCTTTACTGCTCTTTACAGGAGTTTTTAAATGTAGAAACATTTAGTTTCATTATTTTTGAAGGCGTCTTTGCTCTACAGCTTTTCTTTGCACATGTGCCTAAGACTTTTGCACAGAACTGTGTGTATTAAAACGAGGCATGTGTAGTGTGTGTGTGTGTGTGTGTGTGTGTGTGTGTGTTTCCTCACGCTGGTGCGTTGACCGGCGCCATGACGCTGATGGTGGTGTTGAACGTTTCCAGGTCCACGTCGTCCTCGACCTCGGCTCCCCGACACGCCCCGGGGACCGTCACTATGGAGACGCCGATGATGGAGCCGCTGACGTCGGTGTGCAGCGTGATGACATCACTCAGGTGCGACTCCACCAGAGAGCACTGAAGGAGGAAACGGAGAATTGATTCAACGCCTCCGTGAGTCAGTGCTGAACTTTTACACAGATACAAATATATCAGAGAGTTTCAGGAGAATGTTTAACGACTGGGATAAGCGGAATTCAGAAAAGGAAGAGACGGAGCGAAAGAGTGGAGAAAAAACTGGAGAGGAAAGAAAAGAGTCACATAAAATAAACAGCAAGAGACCTGAAAAAGTTCTTTAACAAATTAATTAATTAAAAACAAATAAATGATGATAAGTTTGTAATAAATAAAAAAAAACATTATAGTTAAGGGTTACAAACTTTTGCACTCAGCTGGACGTTATTATAGAAAGAGAAAATAAGAAATAATCAGTAAAAAGTGTGGAACATTTAAAACCCGGAGGGGAGGGGAATAAAATAAAATAAAATAAAATAAAAAATTTAGGAATTTAAGGAACAAAAAGAAAGAAAATATATTAAAATAAATTTCCAAACTTTAAGGCAGAAAGCCTGAAGAAAAAAGAAAAATAATAAATAAAAAAACAAACAAAATTTTATATGGATATAATTTTATACGCAAAAATAATAATAATAATTATAATAATAACAACAACAACAACAACAACAACTAAGCAAGTAAATAAAATAATATTCATTATTTTAGGGGCACAAACTTTTGCACGCTGCAGTAGATGATTATAAAAACTCTTCAGACTTACGGCTCTGACGAAGGCACTCAGGTGGCCGTCTGACTGTCTGTCTGACTGCAGAGACGCACGAGGAACTCGGATCCTGTACAGACCGTCTACAGCCGCTACGTCCTGATCTCACACACACACACACACACACACACACACACATTATGTTTTCAAATAAGACATGACAAAAAGAAAAGTCATACACTTTTTTTTTTTTTTTTTTTTTTTTTTTTTACACGTTTTTGTTTTTTTTTTTTTCTTTCCCAGTACGTATTGTTGGGAAATATCGTGCATTGCAGGAAAGCTCTGGAAAATCGTGATATGATATTTTTGTCGTATCGCTCCACTCCTCGTTGTGACCTTGTCTCTGACCTTGAGTAAACTCCTGTCCTTCTCCGAGAGCTCCATCTGAGACAGAGCCACGCTGTTCTCTCTCCCGGCCTTCAGCTGGATCGTGCCACGAGTCCGAAACCTGGGCACGTCGTCTGAGAAGACAAAAAAAACCCCATAAACAATAAAAACAAATTACATCAATACCACAGTGTGTGTGTGTGTGTGTGTGAACGTTATTAAATCATTTATGCATCACACTGTAACGTTCTACTCTCTACTCAGCTGCTACTCCTTATGTTTACATTTACAGCAACTTATATTGTTACTCTTTTGCACTACTGATTCCCTTTCTTACAAGAACTGTGTACTAGTCGGAGCTGCAGTGTATCTTACTGTCCTGTTTTACAACACCGCATTACTGTGATGCTCAGATGTGCAATATTTTATAATTTTACGTAATTTTATTTCTTACAACACCGCATTACTGTGATGTTCAGATACGCAATATTTTATACATTTTATATAATTTTATTTCTTTTATTATTCCTAAGGGTGTATATATAGTTATAGTTTTAACGTTTCTTTCTTCCTTCCTTTTCTTTCTTCCTGCACTTTAACTGTCTGTGAGCTGCTGTGATAAGTGAATTTCCCCACCGTGGGATCATTAAAGTTTATCTTTATCTTATCTTTATCTTATCTTCTGGTAGTCATTGTACTGTCTTGTGCTGTTTACACGTCTGCACGTGCACTTTATGTAAAAAGTATGTAGTCTCTTATAGTTCTGTGTTTCTTTTATGTAGCACCATGGTCCTGGAGGAACTGTGTGGTTGAAATGACGATAAAAGCCACTGGACTTGACTCGACTTGAGGATGTGGCAACCTCATGCACTGGGAGTTTCTCTTATCCTTCTTATTATCTTTATCATCCTTGTCATTTTTCATCCCTGTCATGATTTCACCCAATAATAACCCTCGTAAAGAGATCAGAGATCACCTAGTGCTTGTTTATTTTTATTTATTTTTTTACTTTCTCCCACCAGATGTGATAATATTTACCCAGAATCCTCAAACTCTGATTTTTCTCTCTGATTGTGAGCTCAAGCCTAAACTCACCCACTTCGAACGAGTGCTCCAGCGGCACAGAGAATCCGGCGAGGTCCGACTCCACGCCATCAGACCCCTGCACACATTCAACACCAAATCAGCACATCATCGTTTCTATAGTAACAACTCATTCACAGCGACCAGACGAATGATGATCCACATAAACTGATTAAAGAATAATCACTGATAACGCTTTTTTTGCGGTTTCTCTATAACGTGACAATCTGCGCTTTTTTTTTTTTTTGCAAGAGAGAGAAAAAAGAGAGGCTGGTTACAGCTGCTATAACGTAAGTGAGAACAGGAACTGACTTATTTCCTGGACATTCATTAACATTAAATGTAACTATAAATGGATAAAAAGTGGTATACTGTGGTATAAGAGCAATAAAACACGTTAGGACACGTTATTATAGGAATATAATAAACTTTCACGTGGTAACCACGTATTTTATTTCTTACATAATGTGTAAAGTGATATTAATATTTAATAGTACAGTATAATTTGATCACGTGACCAGATTAACTGATTCATGTAATGAGACACAAACGTCACATCCATATTAAAGAGATTATCTATAATGTTATATTAATTAAATAAAATAGGCATTAGAAGAATATGTTACTTTACATTTAGAAACATAGTGGAAGTTATTTTTTCCTTTAAAAATGCAGAATTTCAGTATAACATAAATAAAGACGTTAAACGGCTAACGTTAGCCGACTAGCACAGACTGACATCCCCAATTTCACTAATAAATATCCGGTTTATTTTGTAAAATATATATCGATTTAATCCACAGTATATTTTATTAAACACTCACTCACCCTTCTGCCATTATTACAATCCCCAAATTCTGAATAAAACCCTATAATAGTCGTTAAAACAACCACTGCAAAGGATAAGTATCCCGTCGGAGCCATTTTGCCGGTGTGTGCGCAGGAAATTGCGTAATGACGTACAGCATAACTTCCTGAAGATCCCGGAAGTAAAGTTCTCTATGGAAACGAAATAGCGGCTAAATCCATAATGGCTCTGTTTTTTTTTTTTATTATTTAGGGCGCTATATATGTAGAGTGAAGAAAACATGAATTAACAGAATTAATAAAATAAACAAAATTAATTCTCTAATGCAGTTTACGGTTCACCCTAAATATTTAGTTTGTAATGACAGAAAACAAAACAAAACAAAACAACAGCAACAACAACAACAAACTATAATCATAGTGATATTGTAATCCCAAATCTGTTAGTTTTATGTTGCTGGACATTGGATTTTATGTTGTTAAATATACTATTATTATATATTTATAGTTTATATTATTAAAGTATACTAATTTATATAATTAATAAGTAAATAATATGCTGTTTTATCAAGTGTTAGTTGCAATAATTTAATTTGAGTAAATTATTCTTTTTCTTTCTTTCTTTCTTTCTTTCTTTCTTTCAGTCACAATAAAGTTACCTATTAGTTAAAAAAGTGGGGAAACAAACAGGTTTTTATTAAAATTGAAAAATAAGTGGGCTATATAAAGCAAGGAGAACAGAAACCCTAACACTTTGCTTGTTTGTTTTTTCTTTTTCGTTTTCTTCTCCCTTAGACAAACCTAACCTGCAGGATTCGGGATTTCGGATTGTCTGAGATTACCTGCTAAATTTCTATCATTATCCGATGCAAATCTTTGGCACAAGATGGCCGGTCATTTCTCCTGTAAATGTGATCTCTACATCATTCTTTCTGAGATGTTTGTACACAGTATTTTGGGGATTATTTTTTAAAGAAAACTCTAATGTGCTGTTGTGTATAAAACACTGGATCAAGTACAGAAATGAGGGGAAAAAACCCTGTTCTGCTAGTAATATTCACCCACAGAGGGCGCTTGGGTTTAAAGTCATGCTCAACACATGGTTGCCTTAATTTATTTTTCTGCATTTTGCTTGATTAATATATAAAATAAAGTATTACAGTGTTAATGACTATGATTATTTAACCTGTGAACCATCGACCAAGTACTACTGTGATCAAACACTACAAATTTGTACATTTTAAAGATAGTTCTGCAGTTGGTACTCATTTCTTTCTGTAATTTATTTAATTGAGTGACAATTAGTAACGCTTTGTAATGAGTTACACACACACGATTATCATTTTGTATATTGACAACAGTGCTGTTGTAGGAAAATAATCAACGATGGCGTGGTGTGATGAAGTGGAGTTACTCTTCCCACTATGAAGTGGATTATTTTCCTATAACAGCACACCCCCCAAGTGTTTTATTGCTCTTATATCACAGCAATTTACCAAGAATTACAATTTTTTATTAATTAAAAACAACCTTTTATCTATTTATAGTAACATTTAATGGTGTGGAACGTCTGTGAGACAAGTTAGTTCCTGTTCTCACTTACGTTATAGCAGCTGTAAACATTCCATCACCAGCCTCTCTTTTTTCTCTCAAAATGCTGATATAAGAAGAATGAAAGACTTGGGAGAATGCTTTTATAGGGAAATAATCAGCTTCAGGGTGATTACTCCATCACAGGTCCATCACTCAGTATTTTACTATAACAGCATGTGTGTATTATTCTGTAATTATTATATTGTAGAGTTCAAACAGAGTAAAACGGTGCATCGTTGATTTTAGTCTCCAGTGAAAGAAGCCTCACTGATTTATTTATTTATTTATTTATTTTTGCTCAGTCGAGTAAGATAGAGATTCTCCTGTCTCCGTAGCTTAATTTCAGTTGTAATAAGAGTTCAGAGTGTTTAAGACATTCACTCAGCGCTGGTCATGAGGGCAGTATCGCTGATATTTAACCTCTGACCTCTGGGATCTGAGATCATAGGCATTGCTAAGGTCAGAATATTTAACATGGACCTAATCCACTGTAAATTAACTCTTTTACCAGAAGCCAAAAAATGATATTTCCACCTGATTTGGGTTTGCTTGTGTTCAGCACTGAATTTATTTGCGATGTCACACTCCACAGTAGTGGTTAAGTCTCATACAAAAGTAGACACTCAGGGATTTAAGAATTTGCAGTTTTTCCATAAGTATTTCTTTTTTTTTTTTACCTAGCCTGCTAGGTTTAAATTTTATAATTTCATTGTGGCAGTTGAATACAGTGTTTTACTATCAAAAAAGCTTTAGTTGTGCTGTCCGTTTTATTTCCGTACCAACGTTATTGTGGAGAGGTGTGGATTGAGGGATGTGATCTGGGCACTCACACTCCTCTCTTTTTCCATCGCCCTGTTCACCAGCAGCTAAACACAGAGTCACAATACTCTACACACAGAAACCCAACAGCATCCTGGCTAATCTTATAACAGACTTGTGGCGAAAAAATAAGTTATTTGTTTATACTGATTGAAAATGTCTGATAAGTCGATTTCCATTCAGCCGGTGGAATGGAGTGCCAGTGTACTGCTAGAAAGGGTTAAATGATAAGATTATAAACTCTGGCCAGTTCCACAATAATTCCACTAAATTTAATATCATAATAGCTAAATAGCTTAATCAATTTGCATTGCTTTCTATGGAGTGACTAAATAATAAGCATCAAGTTTTGGAAATGTAATGAAACATCCAATCAAAGCTGATCTTTGTACACTGAGTTATCACTCAAATGTACACCAGTTGCCTTTTCCCCTCCAATAAAAAGAGCAGAATAGCCACTTGACATATAAATCTAAAATGATTGACAGCTGCTTAGGTGTTTCAAACTCTCTGACATTAAGTGACACCCTTGGAAGCCCCGCCCCCTTCTCCTCACCTCACGTTAGTAATGTTTCGGCTGGTTCCCAGTGCCGGTGCCGGTGTTGCTAGTGATGTAGCCAACGTTAGATAGGGATATCGTTAACATCAGGAAACTATATTTATTTGGGATGCTTGTGAAAATTTTTTGGCTGAAAATGATCAAAAACATTACATTACTTGTTTTATTGGTCTGAAAGAGAAAAAAAGGCAGAGAATTTTGACTAAAAAAAAAAGAAGATTAAAATGGCCTACATCTAGATGTCACATTGAATAATTTAAAAATAGTTTTAATTTGAATGATAATTGGACGGTGAAAATGTCAGTCAAGTGGAACAATCAACAATCCCATTGTGAGTACTAATCCCCTCTTTTGAGTGATCAAAGATTTGAAAAGTAAGAGGATTTGCTCACATTTCTAGCTGTTGCACAATCGTGGTGCAGTGTGCTCACTGCCCCTTTAGCTCTGCAGAGTTATTATTACACCTAGTGGACAAAAACAGGAACTGCAACAGCAGAAGAGGCCCGTTGGGGCAGGAATCACGCTGCCCCATGCCTGAGGGAGGAGCAGCAGACAGGACAGTTAATGACAGGGTTGCCAGGTTTGTGGTTTTACAAGATAATATTTTGTAGCAAATAATTGGAGTTGAATCTAACAGAGTTCTGCAAACAAAGGCAAAGTGCTGACAATGTAAAGAAACATATACGTAAAGAAACATTTCTACTGTAAAGACTGGACGAGGGGAAAAGGGATCATGGAGTGAATAATGTCTGTGAATTAGAAATGCGTGCGCACCACGGTGACCTCGTTTCCCCACGCAAAGGCTAAGAAAAAGAAGTAAAGTCATCATATCACCGTTTTCCAATGCACACATTTTTTGGAGTAGTTTCAGGTCTTTTTTGTGTTTTTTTGACATTTTTGCTGAAACCTGGCACCCACACCTGCTGTATCGAAAACAAGCTGCTAGACTGGACTCTGGATGACTGTATGCTGTCGACTCTAAACTGCCTATTACAGGATTACTCTAAAAACTCATTAGATAGTAGCGTATAGCAACAATAAGTCAAGTGTGATAGCTTCTTGACTTCATTATGTTTGAGGATATGTCATTATTAATGTCATCCTGCAACACCAAAATCTATGATCACGAGCCAGCAGGTCGCAAAAGGTCATTTGAGGATACAGACCCACTCGTAATGTTTCTCTGGTTGCTAAGAGACGCTAGCAGATGACGAACAGCGTTGTGTTCTGAAATGTCCACACCTCCTAATGAGCCTGTCGCTACATCAATTAACATGTTCGCTAATGACCTTTACCTCCGTCCTGACCACGCAAGCTGCTCCAAGGTCAGTCCCAGGTCAGTGCCGTCATTGTTATAATAAACCTCCTTCACTTCTCCGTCTCTCTTCTTTCACGCCTTCTTTCCACAGACACCTCGGATTATCTCGAGATCTCAAGTGACACTCTGTTCTATCCCTCCTTCTCTCTCTCTCTCTCTCTCTCTCTCTCACACACTCCTGCTCTCATCACACACCCTCCTCCATATTTCTTAATATATAAATGGATATAGGATCCAAACTGCACACATCCACTTAGAGGAAAAGGGGAAGAGAGAGAAGCGAGAGAGACGACGACACATGAAACAGGAACATGCCTGAACCCAAGAAGCCAGGTACGACCATCAGCCTGCTCTACATAACCGAATACATGTGTCAACTTTGTGTAAAGTGGAAACTAGACAGAATGTAGGAGATAAAATCGAGTTTTTCTCAGTGGTGATGAGGATACTCAGAGATGTGACCCTTAAACTGCAGGAGTTGGACAAGTGGCTGGATTTAATTCAACGAAGACGTAGAAAAATCAAAACACTAACATCACCTTTTCATAGAAATTATGTCGTGTGAATTACTACAGTTTTGAATTTTAAGAAGAGATTACAGGAAAGACAACTCCAATCTCAGTCCAGATGAAACAATAATTATTAATATTTAAATAATTATTATACAAAAATACTTATAAAAAACAAACTAATTACTTATAATTATAATAAAAATAACTAATTATTTAATTTATAATTTAATGTATATATTTACAATCATTTAAATACTTAAATAGGTTCAAAATAAATACAAATATTTATATCTAAATATTCCACCTTTGCTGTGGAATGAAATGAGGAAATAGATCCATTTTAGAAAGAAAGTTTCTGTATTTTTGTTCCGTCAGGTAGAAAATCTATAGATGGACCTTCAAAGGCACAAGAGTAGTCCTTAATGTCCCATTATGTACTGTAATGAGTTTTATAAATGTGATAAATTCATCTTTACAATGTATGATATCGATATTTATAAATACGTCAATATCTCAATAAATTTATAGCTACATTTTTTAAGAAAGAAAGGTACAGTACGGTATATACAGTACATTGTTCAAAATATGTACAAAATATGTAAATGGACAAAACAGTGATACTCAAGATCCAATAATGTATCATAAAAGAGTGTGTTAAATTTGTTAAAGTGTGTTAAATTCACTATTCAGTGCAAAACATACAAACAAAAAGGTTCCCAGGGCGTAGCCTTGAGGGACTCCTTTACAACAAACATACACTTTAGTGTGTTTTGTTTTTCTGGAAGTGTCCATGATGAGTGTATCATATTACCATAAAATGTTCATCATGTCTTTTTGCCGTCTCCATAATCTAATCTAATCTAATCTAATCTAATCTAATCTAATCTAATCTAATCTAAAGTTGCAGTGAACTATAATTCCAAAAACTTTTGAATAATTACGCTAGATGAATTATTATGAGTTTGCAAGTGTGAGATTTTGGTGAGAGACTACAGGAATGACATCATTACTCTCAGCTCAGAGTGGCACAATAATTATTTAATATTTAATAAAAAATCCACCTTTGAGTAGATGGTATTTATATTTATATATACAAATCAGTCTTTATAACTTCAGAAATATTTTTATAAACTCTCTCTCTCTCTCTCTCTCGCTCTCTCTTTCTCTCTATAACTTCAGAAATATTTTTATAAACTCCCTCTCTCTCTCTCTCTCTCTCTCTCTGCATATTTATATTTTATGTAAATAAGTGGATCCTCAAAGGCACAACAGTGATATATAATATACGTAATTGCATCTTAAGTGAGTTTTTAAAGTGTGCTAAGTTGAAGTTTTCGGCAAAATTCACTCAACAAAATAGATCCCAGGCTGTAGCCTTGAGGGACTCCTTTATTACAACGATAGTTTAGGTTGTTTTTAGGGTGTGCTTTTTTCTGGAAGTATTCGTGATAAGTGAATCAAATTGCCATAAAATGTTCACAATGTCCTTTTACCATCTCTGGAATACAAAACTAAAGCCTAGTAATGTAAATTACACTCAGCACTTTTGAATGTGTGCGTTATCCTGGTTTTATATTTATTGCACCATGTTTTTTCTGAGACTCTCTTAAAATTCACTTTTCAGAGCGAAACTCACAAATAAAACAATTCCCAGGATATAGCCTAGAGGGACTCCTTTATTACAAAGATACGGTTTAGTGTGTTTTTTCTGGAAGAGTCCAAGATAAGTACATCACATTAGCATAAACTGTTCATGATGTCTTTTTACCGTCTCTGGAAATAATATAAAGTTACGCTGCACAATAATAGTAAAACACAAGGTAATAAACTAATCCCTGACTATCAACATAGCCACTAGACCATGTTGTGAGAGTTTTTGGGAGGAAACTACAGGAATAATATCATTACTCTCACTGCAGAAGGGTGCGATAATAATTTAATGCAAAAAACAAAAAAAACAAAAAACATGTCCTCAATAACGTTATAGCTACAGAGTCAGAAAGAAAGGTTCTGTACAGGTATGTTTTTTTCCACAAAGCACAAAATATGGAAGTGGAAACAACAATCATACTTAAAATCCAATTCTGTATCTTAAGTGAGCGTTTAAAAATGTGCCAAATTCACTTTTTAGGTGAAAACAAAAAGGTTCCCAGGACGTAGCCTTGATGGACTCCTTTACTCCGTACAGTTTAGTGCTTGTTTGTTTCTGAAGGTGTCTATAATTATAGAGTTCTATCACATTACCATGATGTTCTTTTAGAGGAAATAATATTCAGTCGCACTGAACCATAATTAATAAACAAAATTATATTACCTAATAGTATAGTATAGATGATTTTTTAATTTATTGCACCAAATTTCCTTCATGCTTTCTCTTAGCCTTTAACTGATCCCTGATTATCAACATATTTACTAGATTAAGATTTATATGTGATTTTTAAAAAAGAAATAAATAAAAGATATAATGTATTATATTATTTATAAGGACCAGATCAATAATCTCTGATCAACGAACACGACTGTTTCTTTAAGAAAATTCCATTTTGTCTTGAAGCAGACGCTTGTATATAAATGTGTATACTTTAGAATATCAGGGTGAAATGTTTGGCGCGATTAATGGTTAATTTGGCTTATTTACGTGTGAGATCTTTACACGACACACTTCTGTAGTTCATCTGCTCTGATTTAGCTCGTTAGCTTGTTAGATTAGATTATATTAGACGTGTTTTATAAATACACAGAGCCACAAGTTGCATTATTGTTTAATACGCTTTAAATTACAAAGAGGAAAGAAATACAAGGCCATTAAAAAATGAACAATGCAATATCAAACAAAAACATTATCAGCTAGGTATACTACAGATATTATTTTCCATATAGTCCATTATTTCCATGAATTCCTTACAATGTTATGATTAATAATAAAGTAATTATTGAGCTATTACAGTGTATTAGATGTTTATTCCCGGTATCTTTGTGTCTCTCAAAGCAACAGCTGAATCAGCAGTGGGCTGAATGTTTACAAATCCCTGACATTAATGTCTTGGGATATTTATCGCCGGTGTTGTGCAGGGCTGTAAAACACGACCGGATCTCTTTTCAGCAGTCGAGTCACGTCTGTGTGAAGCGTGAAAGCTGAGAGTGACGGCTTTAAAGCAGAAACGCCAACATGTCTTCAGAGAGAGAGAGAGAGAGAGAGAGAGAGAGAGAGAGAGAGAGAGAGGCAGGAGGTCGTAAAAAATCAGAATGTTTATGAGTGTAGCGCCTTTCTGACACACGATGAGTGGGGAAAAAATAGATATAGACAGATTACAACTTAGAAAATATTCAGACAAAAATAGCAGCAATACAGCTCTTATTTATATTATCAAATTTATTTAACAGATATTCAAGATTCAAGATGTTTATTTGTCACACACACATTTATATACAGTATAAACTTGAAATGAAAACCTGGCCTACTCCTCTTTCAACTCTGCATTTAAATAGCTAAATTACACACCAGAAATAAATAAGAAATAAGAAATAATAAGAAATATTTGTACAAAATATTTTGTGTACAAAATCAGATTATTAAACTTATTTCTAGACACTTCATTTAACTTAATGCTTAGAATTATCTAACAAACATTTTGAAATAAGCAAAATAATCTGCTTATAAAATGACAATTTTAAGTTTGAACTTAATTTTAACAATACTTTGAAATATCACAGTAAGTGCATATCTTATTTATATTGTCATATTTATGTCATAGTTTTTATTAAAACATATTTAAAGACATAGAGAATTATTAATCTTATTCCTAGAATATTTTTTTCTAATTTCAAAAGTGACTTTGTCTAAAATAATGCTTGAAATAAGCAAAAAAAGATTCATCTGTATTCAAAATATTTTCATTTGCTAGGAAATGATGAACATTTGCCAATATCTAGAAATTAATTTAGTTATCGTATTTGTTTTGCTGTAATCTCGTAATGTGAGATATAATATTAAACAATTTCCGCCTTTTTATTTTCCAAAATATTTTTTTTTGCAGTGAAGATAAAAGATGAAAAAAGGAATGATACACTGCAGCTAACACAACTACGGACATAAAAAAAATAAATAAATAAAATAATAAAATAAATAAAATATAGTACTAGTATTTAGTAGTAGTTACAAAGTTGTGGTATTTATAATTTTTTTTGAAATTATTTTTATGTTTCTAATTTATTAGTATATTATTATTTCTGCACATTGTAGAGAAGCTATTTATTTTTTATTGAATAATAATTCTAAATGTTGACATCTCTCATCTCTAATCTCTGTAAGCGTATGCTCTGAATGCTGGCTTTATTTGGACGTGGTAATTTTAGTAGCTGGATATTTGCAGGACGTTCCCTTAATCATCTCTTCAGAGCTTTTTTCCCCTCGTCCACACCTCATGATCTATCTCCATACAGCCACGTTTCTCAAGATCCAGTGTCATGACATCACTAATATCGGATCTCTGGCGTGGTGGTGCTGCTCGGACCCACACGCTTCTTCCTCTCTTTCTCCTCTCTTGCTCTCTCATTCACACCTTCCTCACTCTCTAAAGCTCCTGCCGTAGGAAAGCTCAGATTACACCTCTCAAGAGCTCGAGAGCCACGCTGCTGCTCAGAAAGCACGATTCCTCAATAAACAGTCTCCAGAATAGAGCCGTGGCTGTGGAGAAGACTGAGTGTGTGTGTGTGTGTGTCTGAATGGTGTAAGAACATTTAGCAAACACACACTCATGGAGGAAAACGGAGAGGATAAAAATCTCGTCATGTCTTCAAGAACCGTCCCAAATGACAGAGCGCAGGTTTGGTGTAGGCAAATAGGCAAAATCTTTTCCAGTTAAAAACATTCCAGAAACTTCGTTTGCTTTAAATGACACTGTTCTGCTCCATGAACTTATTTTTAAATCAAATCGAAACCATCTGGATTCAGCCTGTAAGTTTTGGGAGGCGGAGACTAAATAAAAAAGATGGCCGCCCAAGGACACAGGAAGTAGGGTTGCTGAGGGCACTGAGGGCATTGAGGGTCCTGATGTTCAGGATTCCTTTAACGACAACAGCAGCTGCAACTGCTGACATAATCGACACGGAAAAGTGCAGAGGAACTTCATTTAACTCGGAATTCCGAGTCGGGAAAACGGTGAACAGTTCTCTGACATGAACACGGCCGATGTCACAACAACATGGCGGTGCGCACAGGGTCTACATTAAACCGATTTCCCTTTCTACATGATAAAACTTTTCAGACAGCATCTGTGTTGTGAAAAGTTGTTTTAATAGCTTACATTTGTAACACAATTCCTTGGATTTTAACTGAAAACTTGGCTAACGTAATGACATCATGTTGAAAAGCAAAGATGACAAAGACAGTTGATCTGTTTTATACGTCATTTCATAATTCATGTAGAATTAAGTAGAATTTCTTTATGTTTATTAAAATCAGAGACTAGCCATATAAACACGACCTCGCTCTGGGCATCCAGGTTTTTCCGAGCCGGAGCACTGGTACGTGTTTAAATCAGAGCTCGGGAAAATCGACTTAGCCCTTTCCCAGATCGGAGTAAAACAGACTGCAGCAAAAGTTTAGTTCCTGTATGTAGCTGACAGGAAGTCCTCTCAGATTCTCTGTGGAGCAGTTTCATAAAAACATTACCTGATTCCTGCATTCTGGAGAATTTCTAGGGTTCTTCTGGAAAACATGTTTGTTCTCAGCTGCTTCTGTTTCAGCCTTCATGAGGGTTATTAATGAAAAAAAAAAATTCTTGGAGATTTTTTTTCTGACACATTAATAACAGAAATGAAAAAACCCATAAAACATTAGGGTGCTAAGACTTTTGCACAGCACTGTAGGTCACAATAATCCCATATAATTATTTATAATCCCAATCTAGCCTTCTTATGCAGTTACTGTTATTGGTGTTACACCAGTCTGTGATATTTTCTATCAAACTAATAAATATACAGTATTAAATCTACAGTAACTTACACCGTAACTTACTTATCTGACGTCACTACGTTCACACTAGCGAGTGAAAAATAGCGACAGGTGTGAGCCGCGATTCCAGCAACAAGCGACATTGACTCGATTTTATGCAAATTAGGTATGATGATGTAAACCGACAAATCCAAACGATCGTCTCGAACCGATCCTACGCCTCCTGCGGGTCGACGTTTCTTCCGTTCCCCGCTCACAACTTTAGCTCCTACCTGCAATTCGTTCCTGCAAAAATGGAAGAAAAACGTATAACCATGGTTTCACCTTCTCCTGTCATATACGCCCGCTCATTACCCGTGTATAAAGATGTTTAACGAAGAAAAATAAAGCTTGGAAGGAAGCAGCAAAGATGATTGATGCGTCTGATCAGTGTTATTCAGTAGCTAGGACGGTTAGCTTGTTTTGCTAATCTAATCTGAACTTTTTTTAGTCTGATTTTCACACTATTTAATTTAATTTGTCTTTAACTAGTTAGCTTCAGTATACAGATACTACTGTTTCTAATCAGGAAAAAAAAAAAAAACAGGCCACGCCCCCACAAGAGTCAAACTACAAGCAGCACGAGCGACTTGCGAGTGTGAACGTAGCCGGCTGGAATAATTCGCTTTCTTTATTTTCAAAACAACCTCTAAGACCAATTATCCTGTCTCTGTAAATCTGTCTATCTCTCCACACACACACACACACACACACACAGGCACACACACACACACACACACACAGTCTCCGTGTCTCATGGCATTACCTCACGTCTTGGCCATGCTGATGACGTGCGTCTGTCCCGTGATAAATTACACACAGATGGTGAAATGTGACTTAGTGACATTCAGATTTTATCCTTGGACTTAACGATATATTTACTGCACATTATCATTTTTATTTTTGGTTTCCGAAAGCAAACTTTTGTTTAGTTTATGGTGTTTATTTCAGTTTATTGCTTCCACTCATCAGTTTAGTTGTGTCATTTTGGCCCGTGTGTGTTCCTGTAGATTTACACTTCAATATAAAAGATACATTTAAACTGAAATATTAAATTAAATAGGACATTAAATAATGAATAGTAACTAAAATATTCATTTAAAATAGATGTAAATTACTGAATGAAATGAATGAAAGTGTGTGATACTGTAAGTATACGGTATGTTGCACAGTTAAGGTGAGATTATGATTATTTTTTATTTATTGGAGGAGTTGAGGGGATTTTAGGGGTTTGATTTCTGCTTCTTGATGCCAACTCGTTGATTTTATACAGAAAATTTATGATGTGTAATATTTACAAGGGGGATTAATATGTGTAATTATGAGCTGTCATCGCGGCAGCAGACACACACACACACACACACATACACACACACACACACAGAGGCGGTAAGTGATAGCTTGATTTTAATTGGCTTGAGAGTCCATTAGCTGGAGTACCTGTAATAATTTTTTTTTTTTTTGAAGGTCTTGTTTTGAAAGAGCAGATAACACCTCGAATAAAAACACGTGGAAGTGATGTACTGATGTAATGCGTAGATTGGCTTAGGGGACTGGCGTTCCACCCAGGGTGTATTCCCAACTCATGCCCAGTATTCCCAGGAATGACTCCGGATCCACCACCACCCTGACAAAGATGAAGAGCTCACTGACCTCGAAAGATTGAAGGAACATTTCACACCGCTCTATTTTTATGATCATTCAAAGGAGGCGGGGTTATGGGTGGGGTTACTATTTTGTTCTTTGGAAAATTCTAACCCATTGCCCTCGCTCAGTCAAATTCATACAAACGTAGCACAAGATCAGGTTGGTGTTACTGTTAATGCTGTTCACTGCGTCCGGATCTCAACTGGAGCTCCAGGACGAAATTTCGTCATGTAAAGTTTCCAAACCTGAGCTATAAAGATTCCCTTCATGGAAACAAATCATAAAAAACACATTCCTTCTCACTTATTCGTCTGGATACGGACAAATATATTCATAAATCATTCAAACGAAAGCATTTAAACAAGAAATAAATAATAAAAGTTTGTATCCTAAGTTTTGCTGAGTTTGTGTAAATTTCCATATAAGGAGACGAGTTACTGCGATTATATAATTGTCGATGAGTTACTGCGATTGTTTTATACCGATGACGCTGTCAAGAAAAAATCACATTTATATCAATTTCATGCACAAATCTAGCAAAGAAATTTTTGGTAGTTTCTTATGAATGACTTGAAAGAAAGTGATTTAAAAACAAATCCATAAATTAAGACAAAATAAGAATAACCTATAAAAGAAGGAGGAGTTAGTGTGTGTCTATGATAGCTGATGCGCTGCAGTGGCTGAGCTGCATTACTGGAGGAAAAGATTTAGCCATTTAGCACATGCCGTACACAGGAGGCAATCTTTAACCCTTTAGTCTCCATTTTGCCATTTTGTCAGCTTTCTCTGAGCTTTTTATGGATTTTTGCGGGAGCAGTTAAATGTAAACATGCTGTGAATGCTTCAAGCAGTTCGGCTGAAAACATTTATACATGACTTTGCTAAAAATTGTGAGAAACAGTGAGCTGCATGTTTGGAATAAAATGACAGAACTTTGAAGACTTTATCTCATCTTCGATCCCTTCTTCGGTCTGTCTTACTTTCTCTGCCAGGGAGTGTAGAGCTGAGGGGGAGAGCGAGGGAGTGACGGAAAAATAAACGTGACAAGAAATTTGCACCACATGGACATTCCCAAGAGGTTAGAGAGAGAGAGAGAGAGAGAGAGAGAGAGAGCTTTGACAGCAAAAACTGAACCTAGTGATGGTCGAAGCCTCAGCATAACATGACTCTGGAACATAAATTCCTTCTCAAGCGCTCTTGATATCGTCTCCTGCGCCTCATTGGTAAAAAAAACCTGTTTATGGTTGATTTTTACGGAGCTTCAGAATAGCAGTGTGAACAGGTGATCGGGACTGTAGCGTCTCTGGAAGCGTCGCTGATACGGAGCAGTGCACACCTCCATGTTTGGTCCTGCTTGGAGAAACAGACCTATAAAAAGAGAAACTTGCAGATAGAGCGATAGATGAGGGTATTTATAGAGAGACGGACGAATCCGAATCGCATATTCACACTTTTCTCAAGTGATGTTTATTCAACGTAGCCGAGATATCTGACTCTATCACCTCCTAAATCAGCACGACAACACGATCTGTCTCGCTAATTATTTTTCACACGCCTTGTTATTTTTCTTACTCTGCTTCTCCATTCACTTGCTCAGTAAATCCCAGGGATTACATTCAGGGCCCTGGTCCCAACTGGTCTCTGGAATCTTCCAGGGACTTTTTTTTTTTTTTGGATAAATACATCTCTCAAGTGACAGCTTGTGGTGACATCTGAACTGAATAAACCTAATCTTTATTAATAGCTTGAGAAGAAAGCTATTAAGGTTGAGAGATGCATTAAATCGTGAGGTCTCATCAGTGGTACAATAAGAATGATTTTTACACTCACTTAAAGATAGATAGATTTGTTGATTTCAAGTCTTTCAAGACTTTCAAGTCTGTAACGCTCGACTGGGTTCATGCTCTGTTTTCTCCGAATCCCACACAGAAAAGTTAAAGTAGCCGTTTCATTCCAGTTTCTGATGACGTGTTAGGGACGTGTGTGAAAAGTCTCAGCTCAATTGGAGACCAGATCTAGGGGGCGTGTCACTCTCTGTGATCACATGACTACCACCACTCTCACTGATTGGCCGCATGAACAACAACAGTCTGAGCGAGAAAGAAATCAGCCCTAACATCGTTTCTCATTTCTTCACACCATTCCGTGTGTGTGTTTTTTTTTAGTTACGACCTGTTGATGGTGCTGTTGTGCTCGGCTTTGCAAAAATACAAAATAATCAAATTAAGGACATTTGTTATCAGCAAATAATCTGATGAAAGCTTATACTGAATCTTAGTCAATTTGTCCTTCTGCTGTCTGTAATATTTATTGATTGATGAGGTTTCTCCTGCCCTGCATCCAACCCACGCCAACTCTTCAAACTACACCTCATAAGCCCTATTCGGATTCGATTAAGTTTACATGGGGACATGGAGTACTTCCAACATTTGCAGCTGCTCCTCTATATTTTTATCTACATCCATATCTGCCATTTCATTGTTTTTTTTTTGTCTTCTCCACTAGGATAATTACAGACATATTTAATTATGTATTACTCCAAAACATCAATATTTAGGAGGGGAAAGTTAGGTGTATTCAGAGTCGGGTTACGCAGGCACCTAAGTTGATTTTCACTCGCCTTTAGGCTTGAAATAGTCAAGGATGGAAAATATGGACTGAACAAGGGACTATTGTATCTTCTTCTTTGCTGTGAAGTGTAATGTGAATGAGAAGATGGTGATCTTGCTGATCACTGTCAAAAAAAAAATAATTTTTTTTTTAAATCCCAGGTAAAATTTTAGTCATTCTCTGAATCTGTGAAAAGGGTTCCTGATCTGGTCTTTGGATGGTTCATGGGTTTTTTTTTGCATTTTAAAGTGCTTCTTCTTGGACGTTTTTGTGAAATTGAAACCTCTCTGTTGTATACACTGGAACCTTTGAGAGTTCCTCTGGAGGGACAAACCAAAGAACTAAAGAACTCATTATGGTTTTTGATTACGTGTTTGCCTACTCTAGAGTGCGACTAACATTTTTTGGAACTAAAGCAAAGAAGTTCATATGAGTTCTGGATTCTTTGGTCCAAACAAGCCAACAGTTCATGAGCTCCTAAAAAGGTTCCTGCAATGAAGATCTGTTAGTGTGTATAGCTTTTATAATTGTGTTGTTGTGTCTCGCTGTGCTCTTGCTACACCTGTCAGTGGATTAGACTGAATTGTGTTTGGCAATCTGCTCCATCTTGTGACTCAAAGCGCTTCTTAGTTGCTCGATGAGATCGTTTAATCACTGGATGAACAATGCCAAACTCTAATGAGAACCAAACACAGCACCAGTTATCAGAATCTCACCGTGAAAGACAAACCTTGTCCAAAATAGAGGTGTCGACTCTTCAGTATGTCTTCCAAACCCTCAGGGTGGGTCTCGCAACCCGACCCACGGGGGACCGAGGCCAAGTGACGTGTCCTGTATCCCGGCAGCTCGAGGAGTTAAGAAGTGCAGAGATGATTTGTTTCTGGTTTGGTATTTTGTGGTCACTGACTGCTTTCTGATCCGTCAGAGAATTTTAAGTGCAGTGATTCCACAGCTCTAGGGGTGTGAGGATATATCAGTGTAATGATATAAAATAAAACTCCAAGGAAGCTAAAACCGATTGAGTTCCCTCTTTCTGCGTGAATTGCAGTTTCCAGCTTATGTGTTCATTACATTTCTTTTCTGCTTTCATTACAGTTTTTTGGGTTTTCTGTCTCTTGTTATTAATGAAATCACACTGTGTGTACATTTCCTGGTTATGATCTTGCTCAAAGTGTTCAAAAAGTTCTTGTCTCTTGTTTCTCTTATGTTTTGAGCTTCCTAAAACCTTTGTGTAAACATTTGTGTTACTTCCTTGTTCTGAGATATCACACTTAATAAGACTTAATAAGTCATGTGATCACAATCTGCAGGCACCAGTTCCTCCCCTTTTGAAGTAAAGTGGGCGGGGCTAAACTTCAGTAACCCTTGCATAAGCTTTATTGTCACCAATCATAAGGCTGTTGTTTCTAATCCCGCCCACGCAGGTTATTAATCATAACTAAGAGTTCATACTTTGAGTCTAAGCAACCTAGTGAATGTAAGATAGTCTAGGAAGCAAAACGAAAGCTAACCTAGCAAGTGGAAGAGCGAAAGCTAACCTAGGGAGCGTGGCTACTGTATAAATCTATAATTAATTGGTTTGTGATTCTTGTCACTTATGTCATTATGTTTAGTTGCATTAGCGGTTTCGCAGACAGGGCCTATTAGGCCACGCCCATTAGGAGAGTTCTCCCATCTCCACCAACATGTTCTGTTCATTTTTTAAACAGCACTTTAATCACATTTCCATCTTCAAACCTTGCTGCATGTTTAATAGAACTTTGAACCTTGTCTCAAACAAATATATTTTCAATTTACACAATATTCCCTGCAACATACTGTGACTTTTATTTTCCATTACAGTCCTAATTTTCACAAAATTTTATTTATTTATTTATTTATTTATTTATTTATTTATTTATTTATTTATGTGTTCAATGTATCTAGTGCCTTTCTAACACCAAAGGTCACTTTACAAATTACTGTATGTAACACGAAATAACATTAAAAAAAGAAATAAATTGTCATTTTTACCTCCTTTTTATATTTGCTAATCATGGATTTGTTGCTATTTGTTTTTTAGCTCCTAAGAAACAGGAAGCAGCTCCTCCTGCTGGTGAGTTTCCTCCCGTTACTGCTGCGCTAACGACAACTAGCAGTGCTAACAGAGATACCATTAATGTAATGACAAAAATCTACTTCCTGGATTTATTCTTTAAAAAAACTAACTCACTCAGAATACTAACTTTGAATAAATAACGTAACTTTGAATAAATAGCGTAACTTTGAATAAATAGCGTAACAGTGTTTGACGACAATTCTGGAGCAATAGTGTTCAAACTAATTTATTTTTATGGTTTGTAAATCAAATGTGAAATGATACACACCGGCCTGTCACACACTCACCCTACCTTCACACTACCAAGCAACAACTCATGACTCATGTCGTAGGTTGCTGTTTGTGGGCGTGGCCAGTGTGTTTCCTCATGGTTTCTTTATTATCTGATGACCAGTGTCTTTATCCTGATTATTATTATATTAGCAGTGATCATTTATCTCTTTCTTTAATGATATCATGGCATAAAAGTCTCTTTCTTGTGATAAATGGTACAGAAGGTTACAGGATAGTGTGGGAGGAAGTGTGTGTGTGTGTGTGTGTGTGTTTTGTATCTTGTTAAGGACCAACTGTCCCCACAAAGATAGGAATCTTCTATCTGACAGTTTTCTCAACTTTTTCTAAACTAAAAGAGGAGAAAAGCGTTTGTTTTGGTTAGGGTGAGTTGTTAAGGTTAAAGTAAGGGTTAGATTTAGGTGTAGTGAAAGATCCTGACAAGGATAATAAGACACATGTGTGTGTGTGTGTGTGTATATATGTGTGTGAGATGATGATTTAACTGTTTCTTGTCTGCATATTAACCCTTTCTGACTGCTTCCTGCTTCTTCTCATGCAGAAGAGGATGAAGGATGGGGGGACGGTAAGGAAAAGGAGACAATCCACCCAGCTCACTCTGTGTTTCTAGCTCTGTGTGTGTGTGTGTGTGTGTGTTTAGGTTCATGTAGCGTGTGTTTGCTGATCAGCCGCTCACGAGAATGAGCGTGCGGTAAATTGGGAGTGTTAGCGTGCCCCACAGCTGGTTATTATGAGCATGCTCGACACGCACACGCCTTACAGCGAGCGTGCAACACACTGTCAGTGTGAGCTTGTACATCACTGGGAAACTACAATAGTGTTACATCGAAGGTGCAAATGTGACGTCACTGTAAGCATGCACGTGAGTCAGTCACTGACTCTGGAGGTGGATTTTCACGTCCGTTCCAGAGGCTCTGACTGACCGAATGAAGGCTGGCGTGTGTTTTATGACACTCCATTTTGAAATTTGTAAGCAAAACACAATGTTGTGCGTTGTCACTTTTGTGAAATTGGTGGAAGTGCTGAGCTTCCATGGGTGTGACGTGGATTAGATTAAAAAAAACAAAAAAACATAAGAATAATGACATCATGGCATAATGACATTTTTAATGGCATTTTTATATCATTTTTCTGTGTTTTCCGCCAAATGACTGAAAAGCAAACTCATTATTGGTGGGGTTTTAAAACTCCGTACTATTCATTATAAGTGAAAAGGAAAATGGCTGGAAAATGTCCTTGCGTTGGTGAATTTAGAAATAGAAGTGATATATACTGGTTTCCATGCAGTGAGTATATATCGAAGTCTGCGTGTTCTGTGCATGAACGAGAAAACGGTTCATGCTCCACAGAGCAAGGCAAATACAAGCAGTTTCCAATCCCAATCCGAAATTTGGGATGGCATGCACTGACTGACCTTTATGCTGTATACCCTGCTCTGAAACAGCCCATTACACATATTAAACTAATAGGATGCCTTTTATGGCATTCTCACACTTACTCGAGTCACTTAAGATCGATTTTGGGCTCTAAATTGAAAGTGTTCACGTAGAAGAATTCCTTTAAAAACAGCTTGATTTGGTGCATGCAGGTTTGCAAAGGGGTAGGCACTGGATTCTTCTGCTTTTTCCTGTGGTGCCAACATCCAGGTAGTGAAGAATGGTGCTTTTTGGATGCCATCATGCATCAAATGTGGAGCTGATCTTGTTTTAGAGAAGAATTCCTGCCATGCAGGCTAATTACAGTATTCCAGTCCTGTAACAACGTGACAAACTGAACCAATCACATTACTCAGCATGCAGGCAGCTTCCACACCAGATGCAAAAAATTGTGTTGTCTGTGTGCTTTTCTTACTCTATTACCTCCCCAACAGAGTTTTTATACTGATGGTAATCTTAGTCCATGTCCTACAGCACTGTGCAAAAGTCTTGGCACCCTATTGTGTGTTTTTTTTAGTACAAACTTTGTTATAGATGTTTATTTTCTGACTTCTACATTATTGATTCAGTACAAAAACCTTTTCGATTCCAAACATTAGTTTTCCGGCACAAAATGAAACGTTACAGAAAAATGTTTGTATGTCAGTAAAGAAAGCAGCAGATTCCATAAGAGACACTTTTCAGATAAAAACAGAATGAAGGCTGCTGGGTTTCGCTGCAGAAATAAGAAGCGAGTCGACAGTCAAAGTCTCCAGAAGAACTGTGGCTGCTTCTGCAAGATGCTCAGTAACACTTCCAGCTCATTTCCTTATAAAACTGCACACACTGCACCTCAGATACTGCTTTATTTAAAGTGAAGGATCATCACACCAAATATCGACTTTGTTTCATTTATCACTGTTTACTGCTCTTTATAGGATTTTATTTAAATGTAGAAACATTTAGTTTCATTATTTTTGAAGGCATCTTTGCTCTACAGCATTTCTTCGCATGCATGTGCCTAAGACTTTTGCAGAGTATTGTAATGAACCAGTATCAGGATGTATTTACTGATAGAGACTTCAAAGCACTTCTGTAAATCACTGTATAAGTGCCATAAAGTGTAAAAGTAAACGTGGACCGTGGTTGAAGTGAACCCCAGACCACCATTTTCAAGAAGGACCAGGGATCGGATTTCTCTGGACCGTTCCCGGGCTCAAAAACAGCTTTCACACTTCATCAACTGTACTGAACCCAGGGGACAAAAGGCCATCAATCTGGAAACAAACGCAAGTCTGAAATCGACTTCATGTACTGGTGAAGTATCAGAGCAGTGAGGATGAAATGTAGTGCTGATGTCAGCAGAACTCCATTCTTTTTCTTGTCATTGTAAAGATACTGTATATGTCTTCAAGTGATGATTTTCCATCTTAGCATTGAAGTTTGGAACAGACATCATCGTAAGTGGAATAATTTCCAGTGACATGTTTTGTAGTTTTGTAAGATCAGCCAAGCACAAACGAGTAAATAGGACAAAACAACTCTGTTAGGATAGAACATGGCGGACTAACAGTGCTGAGAGATGACAGCTGGGAGAAGACAGTGTTCCCAGAGGTGCACAAGAGGACATCACGCAACTCAGCGTCGAGACGTGCTGTTCGCTGAGAAGACTCAAGACAAAAACACTTCCTCTGATTGTGGAGTAAGATGTCTGATGGCTGAGAGGAGAGCTTTGGAGAAGTTGGCGTGGCGTGAAATGGGTAGCAGCCTGCTGGAGCTGTAATATCTATCTATCTTCTTCTTCTTCTTTCCTCTTTCTAGGCTTTTCCATACCTAAACATTACAATGTACATTGACAATACTGTGTTCAACGTTCCATGATTAAGTAGAGGTAAATTTTGTGCGTCAAATGGTAAATGGGAATGAAAATGCGACTCTGTCCCAGTTCTATGTAGGAAAAGAACTATCACCTGTCACTCGCTAGTCTGAGCTCAAGTGTGGCTTCCTCTAGTCTTCATGTTTTCTCATTTCCTTGATTTATATGCTTAGTTTCAAGTTACCTTTCTTGTCTGTATGGATATACCGATAATGACAACAGTCTGTGGTTCAAAACCAGTTTAACCATCTGATATGTCTTCATTCTGAAATCTTAATAGGACAGGACACATGAGTTTGAGTGTAAGTGTGTGTAAATGTAATCCTAGAAGGTCATATGTTCAAAAGGATCTACTATCTTTGACTCACTTCATTACTGGCTAATGTATTTCCTCTCTCTCCCTCTCTCTCTCTCTCTCTCATTCTCCTTGATGCAGAGTTGCCAGAGGATGGTAAGACACACAAACCCTTTAGCATGTATTTGTCCATGACATATACATGGGAAAAAATATTATTACCATTATTATTAATCTATAGGAAAGAATGAGAGTGTCTTCCACATCCTATGGCAGAACTTACGGAGAAAGAAAATGGCCACTTGCTAATGCCTTTCAAATATTGTACCGTGTTTTTATGTAATATATTTATTTATTTACGACTACGAGGTATTATGGGAAAATGTAGCTCTTATCTGAATTGTATTTTTTTATTTTTTCACCGGCAGGAACATTTTCAGGTTTCCAATCCTTTTCAAAACACAGGAAGTCCTGTCTTGTCAGATTTTATTTCTTTTCTTATAGAACAGAGTGTGCGTCAGTCATATCTTTAGTTAGGCATGTGATGATATTCAGGAGAAATGAAATACAGCGGGGCGTGTTGTACAGGAAAGTAATCAACGACAGGATGGTGTGATGAAGAGGAGTTACTGTTCCCGCTCTGAAGTTGATTATTTTCTTTTAAGTGTTTTATTCCTCTTATACCACAGCAATTTACCAACGATTTTAGCCAACGTTTTTTATTTATTAAAGAACATCACGCCACACTTTTTTATCCATTTATAGTTACATTTAAAGTTGTTCTCACTTACATTATAGCAGCTATAAACAGACATTCCCTCACCAGCCTCTCTTTTTTCTCTCTCATGAAGTTAATAAGAAAGAAAACTTAAAGTTACAGCTTTATCTCTGAGTTTTACAGAGCTCTGACACTGGAGACTCCTTCCATACATGTTAAATAAATATCTCTTTACAGAAAACTATACGTCAATGGTTATACATTAAAACAAAATTCATTTATATTTATATAACGTATTAGAACGAGCGCATTAATATAAAGCTGTGATTTACAGCTGCACTACTGTCAGAGCTGCCGTTATAGGAAATTAATCAACACCTTCTGACCAATCAGAATCCCGAATTCAGCAGCGCTGTGGTATTAAGTGTAATATCGGATATGCCTAGCTGAAATATGATGCTATTTGTTTCTAAATGGTTCCTACAGGAGGTTGTATAACTGACAGGAAAGCGTCGTCCCTCCAGCCGGTCTGTTCTGCCCATAAATTTAAAGCTCTGTGATTGGCTGATTTCACTCTCACGTGACTTCTCTCTTCCACACCTCCAGAGCATGTGCCTGGGGAGGAGCGACAGATGTCGGAAGTAACCGGTCTCATTGTGGAGAGGCCCCAGAGTACCACGGCAACCAAAGGTCAGAGGTCATCGACATTATAAAGAGTTATAGTAAGTGATTGATTTGAATGACGTTGGATTTAAAAATGGCTCGTTATTGGCTACAGGGAAAAACATAACCTTCGTAGCCAAGGTGGACTCGTCAACTCTCTTGAGGAAGCCGGTGTTAAAGTGGCTGAAAGGGAAGTGGTTGGACCTGGGCAGCAAAGCAGGCAAACACCTGCAGTTTAAAGAAACCTATGACAGGAACACTAAGGTGTGTGTGTGTGGTATGTTTGAGTTGGTGTGATTGTACGTGTAGAGGTTTTTAGCAGTTATAAGAGGTTATAAAATGCTCTCACTTACACCCAGTATATCCGTATATACTCACATAACACAGTGTTCTCAAACACACTTGTGACAAAACCCTATGTGGTGCACTTTATTCCACTAGATACCTGGTTCAGGTGTGTTGGAACCTGTGAAAAACAAAAATATGGACTTTTCATGGGTCCTTGTGGACTGGGCTGCAACACAGTGACAAAAAAATGCTCTCGTATATAAATCAAATTCTCCTTTATACTCAAAGATTTTCCTAACAGTCACATAAAGTGTTCTCACGTATACACTGTTGTATCAAATTGACAAAATGCTCACTTTCATACAAAATGCTCTTGAATTCACATAGAATTTGCATAAGATTCTCTCACGTTGATATAAAACATTCTCACATACACATAAAATGCTCTCGCACTCACATAAAATGTTTTCACATTCACGTTAACTGTTTTTGCATTCATATAAACTACTCTCACATTCACTTAAAATGCTCTCACATACACAAAATATTTTTACATACACATATAATTTTCTCACTTACACATAAAGTGTTCTCGCCTTCACATAATGAGTTCACATGAACATAAAATACTCTCGCATTCACAGCCACATGAAATTAGTCTGTGCCATACACGTAAAACGCACTGGCATTCAGATAAAATTCTCACATTGAAAAAATGCTTTCACTTTCTCTGTTTGTCGCAGATATACACCTATGAGATGACCATTGTGAAGGTGGTTGAGGGGGATGCAGGAGGTTATCGCTGTGAGGTCACATCCAAGGACAAGTGTGACAGCTGCACTTTTGAGCTCACTGTTGAAGGTATAAAAGAACATCTAGTTCATTAAACAAACTCCTGATCCTGGTTGTATCTGGTGTGTATGTGGGCAGATTCAGCTTGTTGGATTTCATCATCATGTTTGCTTTCTTTTGTCCTTCAGCTGCACAAGAGGTTCAGCAAACCAACATTCTGGAGGCCTTCAAACGATCGTGAGTCTGTGTGTGTTTGTCTCTGTGTTCCTCTCTCATCAGTAAAAGCACTTATAATAATTAAAAGTTCCTTTTGTCTGTACACTGTGATAATGTTAATTTCCACTAACATTACATTTACACCAAGCTAACTGTAGTAGGACCTTTCAATAATCATTCCCTAATATCTTCTGTAGAAATAAATAGGAAAATTACCATAAATGCTGGAGTAGCACACCAAGCATAAAAACACTCTAAATAAATAGGTTAGCTACTGTAAATGCTGGAATAACATGCTTAAAATGGTGCAAAATACCATAAATACCGGATTAATATGCCTACCATAAACACACTAAATAAACAGGCGAGCTACCGTAAATGCTGGAGTAGCACACCTACAACTAAAACACTAAGTAAACAGATAAGCTGGAGTAAATATAGATCCTGGAGGACTGTACCTACCTGAATAACATCTACCATAAATGCTGGAGTAGTATGTCTACCGTAAACACACTAAATAAACAGTAAATTCTGGAGCAGCATGCTACAGCAAACTACCATAAATGCTGGAGTAGCATGACTACCGTAAAGACGCTCTAAGTAAACAGACCAGCTAGCATAAAAGCTGGAGAAGCATATCTACTGTAAAAACCATAATAAACAGGCAAACTACCACAAATCCTGGACTAGCACGTCTACAGTAAACACTCTAAAAAATGACAAACTACCATAAATGCTGGAGTAGCACATCTACAATAAACACACTAAATAAATATACAAACTACCATAAATGCTGGACTAGCACGTCTACAGTAAACACTCTAAAAAATGACAAACTACCATAAATGCTGGAGTAGCACATCTACAATAAACACACTAAATAAATATACAAACTACCATAAATGCTGGAGTAGAACGTCTATAGTAAACACTCTAAATAAATAAGCAAACTACCGTAAATGCTGTAGTAGAACATCTATAGTAAACACACTAAATAAATAAGTAAACTGTCGTAAATGCTGGAGTAGAACGTCTATAGTAAACACTCTAAATAAATAAGCAAACTACCTTAAATGCTGTAGTAGAACGTCTATAGTAAACACACTAAATAAATAAGTAAACTGTCGTAAATGCTGGAGTAGAACGTCTATAGTAAACACTCTAAATAAATAAGCAAACTACCGTAAATGCTGGAGTAGAACGTCTATAGTAAACACTCTAAATAAATAAGCAAACTACCTTAAATGCTGTAGTAGAACGTCTATAGTAAACACACTAAATAAATAAGTAAACTGTCGTAAATGCTGGAGTAGAACGTCTATAGTAAACACTCTAAATAAATAAGTAAACTACCGTAAATTCTGGAGTATCACAGCCATGATAACAGTAGTAAATGGGCAAATTGCAATCAGGTTAATGCAGAAATTATACACTATATGTCATTCTGCTGTATGATTTCTGACACATGTATATTTATGTTCTTCTACAGGGGAGACGCAGGAGAGGACGCTGGAGATCTGGATTTCAGTGGTCTCCTTAAGAAAAGGTCAGGAATTCCTCACTAAGCCCTCAGTTTGTTCCTTAAACCCTCATACACAATGTCAGAGGTTCCACATCAATAAGGCAACGGGTTGCCTAGTACCAGAACGTTAAAATCCAACGCAGCAACGCAACGTCATTTGCGTATTCCCAAAAATCCAAAATATTAAAAGTCGTAATCAAGTATGCACCAAAGATAACGAATATTCCAGATGTACAGTACATTCTGGATTAAGGAAAGCAGTAAATAGCTAGCTACAATTTTCAGACATGGCTAGCTAGCTAGTTGTTTAAATGATCACCTGGTACCGTTGCTAATAAACACATCACCAAAAACTAGCTAGCTAGCACTGGCAACAATCAGTTCATCCCACACACACACACACACACACACACACACACTGCTAGCTTTTCTGAGTTGTTCACGATCACACTGGATGTTTTGAAACGCTACTACTTACGCTTCCGCATTCATAAAAACGGAAACGAAACATCGACGAATTCGTATGTACACTTTTTTGTTGGTTAGAGAGAGGAAGCAGAAAGAGGAGCCCCAGGAGGACGTGGACGTGTGGGAGATACTAAAGAACGCGAAACCCTGCGACTACGAGAAGATCGCATTCCAGTACGGGATCACCGACCTGCGGGGAATGCTGAAGAGACTGAAGAAGATGAAGAAGGTGGAGCCTAAAAAGAGTGACGGTGAGCGGGGTGTACACACACACACACACACACACACACACACACCCACACACACACATACACACACATACACACACACGGCATCGTCTCAGAAGCTTAACGTGTGAAATGTTAAGGAAATGTTACTTCCTGTGTGAACGGAGGTCACGATTAAATACCAATACACCCTGATTTACTAAGATCCCAGTGCCAGTATGGTCACACTGAAGATTCTGTATCCTAGAGCTAAGCAAATAAAAATAATTACCGGATAAATTAATGGATAAAAGGTCAGTATATAGTCACCCGCTATAACCAGGCTTTAAATTAGGCAGTTCAGGAGGTGGCTCTACTTCCCTAATTGACACTACTGATCAACTTATGACTTCTCAACATGGATATGACCTTTTTGTGCTTTTCAACATCTCTAGTGAGAAAAACGAGTAACATTTATGTTTACATTTTGTAAAAAAAAAAAAAAAAAAAAAAAGGATGGATGTTGTAGGATGTCGTAGATCACAATGAAAAATAACTTAGTATAAAATAACCAAAGTATGTGAAGCTCTTCAGGTTCATCGGAGTCAAAGCGAACCTCGAACAATATCAGCTCAGACATTTTATACTGCTTTTCAAACGAGTATTTCCCACCTGTAATGTAAACGAAGTCTCGCTTTAAATGTAAATTAAGGATAACAACTGATGTGATTAATTTCTGTCCTCACATTATTGATGTCATTACAGGTGTGATGTGATTGTCTAGACAGATGTCTTTCGGAATGATAATTACGGTCATGTACCCCTTTATTCAGGGCTGGTTTTTGATGCCCCACTGCCGCTCTCATGCTATAACTGATCCAATGTCACTTCAGGTGGTATTATCCACATATTACTGAGCCCGAGATGAATTATCGCTATGATAAGTAAGCCTTTCTGGGGGTTGAGCTTGTTCTAACACCTACTTTGGAGTGGAATCTGCTTAGAGGTAGTGTGTAATTTCTTACAATTTCTTTTATAATGTGAAAAAAGTGCAGTGATGATGATCTCTTTCTACTATAACTGATAAAGCTTATTTATGAATAAAATTAGGACACAATTTCAGTCGTAAAGGTACTTAAACAGTGTCAAAACCAAATGGACAAACAAGCAAAAATGAAAACAAGACAGAAAGGTGAAGGATGTCAATCAGTAAACAATCCAGAAGTATCAGAAACACAAGCTATAAAGCCTTGGAAATGCAAACGGTAGGAAATCAGGACTTGGGGCGGAGCTAATGAACACCAGGGCTATAAACCTTAGGTTAATGAGGCTGTAATGAGGATCAGCTGAGAGTTCACATGCAGAAGTGGCCCAGTATTGTCGTGATGAGGACCTCTGGTGGTATGGGGTGGAATTGGTGAGACTGTGACAATGGGATTATTGATATTTAGTGACCTAAAAAAAGAAATTAAGCACCGTGTCACGCTGTTATAAGAAAATAATGAGTGATGGGTGTGGTGTGTTAAAGTGGAGTTACTCTTACCATCCCGGAGTGTTTTATTCCTCTTATACCACAGCCAACGATAATCTTCCACAGCAATTTTTTACTTATCAAAGAACATTGTTCTTTTTATCCATTTATCGTTACATTTAATATTGTGAAATATCCGCAAAACAAGTCAGTTCCTGTTCACACTTATGTTACAGCAGCTATAAACTTTCATTCCCTCACCAGCCTCTCTTTTTATCTCTCTTGAAAACAAAAAAAAAAGCAGCTTGTCATGTTACTGAGAAACAGCAAAGAAGCGTAAACTCCTCTGTCCTGAAGACTTCAAATTACAGCTTTGCCTCTGACTGTTACAAAGCACTGACACTGGAGACTCCTTCCATGTTAAAATAAACTTCTCCTCACTGATCAATCCATTATGTAGAGTGTCTGCTGTACACATCCCTGTGAATGTGAAGTTGTTAGTATAGAAATGATAACATATCAGAACGAGTGCATTAATTATAAATAAAGCTGTGATTTGCAGCTGCACTACTGTCAGAGCTGCTGTTATAGAGAATTAATCAACACCTTCTGACCAATCAGAGGCCAGAATTCGACAGCGCTGTTGTGTAATGTAGCTTAATTCTGTCCTCATTTATCACCAGAGTAGACAGACGTGAAGAACGTGTTAAGATATTTTAGGAGCGTGTGGACCGGCTTGTAAATGGTCTAACAAGAACAGCATGCCTCACAGTCTGTAGAACAGTAACGACCCGACTTCTGTGAGTGCCGTTTGCAGTGTGTAGCTCAAGGAGCAAAGATACGATATTCCCTCTGTGGAAATTCCAATATTAAAACAGTCCAAGGAATTCTGAAGTGACCTTATTACCATTTATATATCTGCGTCTATTTTTAAGGTCTGGTGAAGCTGGAATATAAACTTACACCTGAGTGTGTTTTAGTGATTTCATCTCAGTCTGTCTGAAAGTTTTTGTTGTGTTTCTGTTTGAGACTTTTATGTGTTTGTTGTGTTTGTGTTGGTCTTTGTTGTGTCTGTTTGTTGTGTCTGTTTGTTGTGTCTGTGTTTAAGACTTTTCCATGTTGATTGTGTCTATTTTTGAGACATTTTGTGTTTTCTGTGTCTGTTTTTGTGTTTTCTGTGTCTGTTTTTGTAGTGTGTATTTTTGAGACTTATTTTGTTTGTTGTGTATCTGTTGTGACTATTTTTGAGACCTCTTGTGTTTGTTGTGTCTATTTTTGAACCCTTTTTTTTTGTGTCTGTGTTTTTCGTGTCTATTTTTTGAGACATTTTATGTTTGTTGTGTCTGTTTTTGTGTTTGCTGTGTCTCTGTTTATTGTGTCTGTGTTTGTTTTGTTTATTTTTGAGACCCTTTGTGTTTGTTGTGTCTGTGTTTTAAATTTGTTTGGTGTTTGCTGTGTCTGTGTTTATGCGTATTGTGTATACCTTTGTTGTGTATGTGTTAGCGTTTCAATCTCAGTCTTTCTGGAATTTAATCTAGCTTTTGTTGTGTTTTTTGTGTCTGTGTTTGAGACTTTTGTGTTTGCTCTGTCTGTGTTAGAAACTTGTTTTGTCTCCACTGTGTTTGTCTTTGTGTCTGCATTTTGTTTGTTGCATCAGTGTTTTTGTTTGTTGTGTCTGTGTCTAAGAATTTTGTGTTTGTTGTGTCTGTGTCCGAGTTTGAGACTTTTCTGTGTTTGTTATGTCTGTTTTTGAAACTTGTTTTGTCTCCACTGTGTTTTTGTTTGTTGCATCAGTGTTTTTGTTTGCTGAGTCTGAATTTGAGACTTCTCTGTGTTTGTTATATCTGAGTATCTGTTTGTTGTGTTTGCTGTGTTTGAGACTTTTCTGTGTGTTATATCTGAGTATCTGTTTGTTGTGTTTTCTGTGTTCGAGACTTTTCTGTGTTTGTTATACCCGAGCATCAGTTTGTTGTGTTTTCTGTGTTCGAGACTTTTCTGTGTTTGTTTTATCTGAGTATCTGTTTGTTGTGTTTGCTGTGTTTGAGACTTTTCTGTGTTTGTTTTATCTGAGTATCTGTTTGTTGTGTTTGCTGTGTTTGAGACTTTTCTGTGTTTGTTATATCTGAGTATCTGTTTGTTGTGTTTTCTGTGTTCGAGACTTTTCTGTGTGTTATATCTGAGTATCTGTTTGTTGTGTTTTCTGTGTTCGAGATTTTTCTGTGTTTGTTTTATCTGAGTATCTGTTTGTTGTGTTTGCTGTGTTCGAGATTTTTCTGTGTTTGTTTTATCTGAGTATCTGTTTGTTGTGTTTGCTGTGTTTGAGACTTTTCTGTGTTTGTTTTATCTGAGTATCTGTTTGTTGTGTTTGCTGTGTTCGAGACTTCTCTATGTTTGTTATATCTGAGTATCTGTTTGTTGTGTTTGCTGTGTTTGAGACTTTTCTGTGTTTGTTATATCTGAGTATCTGTTTGTTGTGTTTTCTGTGTTCGAGACTTTTCTGTGTTTGTTTTATCTGAGTATCTGTTTGTTGTGTTTGCTGTGTTCGAGACTTTTCTGTGTTTGTTATATCTGAGTATCTGTTTGTTGTGTTTGCTGTGTTTGAGACTTTTCTGTGTTTGTTATATCTGAGTATCTGTTTGTTGTGTTTGCTGTGTTCGAGACTTTTCTGTGTTTGTTATATCTGAGTATCTGTTTGTTGTGTTTGCTGTGTTCGAGACTTTTCTGTGTTTGTTTTATCTGAGTATCTGTTTGTTGTGTTTGCTGTGTTTGAGACTTTTCTGTGTTTGTTTTATCTGAGTATCTGTTTGTTGTGTTTGCTGTGTTCGAGACTTCTCTATGTTTGTTATATCTGAGTATCTGTTTGTTGTGTTTGCTGTGTTTGAGACTTTTCTGTGTTTGTTATATCTGAGTATCTGTTTGTTGTGTTTTCTGTGTTCGAGACTTTTCTGTGTTTGTTTTATCTGAGTATCTGTTTGTTGTGTTTGCTGTGTTCGAGACTTTTCTGTGTTTGTTATATCTGAGTATCTGTTTGTTGTGTTTGCTGTGTTTGAGACTTTTCTGTGTTTGTTATATCTGAGTATCTGTTTGTTGTGTTTGCTGTGTTTGAGACTTTTCTGTGTTTGTTATATCTGAGTATCTGTTTGTTGTGTTTGCTGTGTTTGAGACTTTTCTGTGTGTTATATCTGAGTATCTGTTTGTTGTGTTTTCTGTGTTTGAGACTTTTCTGTGTTTGTTGTGTCTCAGCCTTCCTGAAAAAGTTGGACCCTGCGTATTCGGTGGAAAAAGGGAAGAGGATCCAGCTGTCTGTGGAGTTGACGGATCCTAACCAGCAGGTCAAGTGGCTGAAAAATGGGCAGGAGATCAAACCTTCAGCAAAGTAAGTGTGTGTGTTTGTGCATGTTTGTGTGTGATAAATACTGAACGATGTTTTCTTTCAGACAGTTATTTGAGAGTCTTTTTCTTCTGTAGGTACGTGTTTGAGAGTATTGGAGGGATCCGAAAACTCACCATCAACAAGTGCACGTTGTCGGATGATGCTGCGTATGAGTGTGTGGTCGGGGAGGAAAAGAGCTTCACTGAGGTCTTTGTACAAGGTGAATCATCAAATCATCAACGCAGATTCTGTAAACATTTTGATTTTAATATTTCATTGATGTGTGTGTGTGTGTGTGTGTGTGTGTAGAGCCTCCGGTCACCATCACCAAGCTGCTGGATGACATCCACGTCGTGGTGGGGGACAAAGTGGAGTTCGAGGTGGAAGTGTCCGAAGAAGGAGCCAGCGTTATATGGTGAGATTTTTTTTATTTTTAAATTTTATTTGCACTATTGTAAAACAGCACTTCAGCGTCCCCTGCTGACGGAGTTGTGCGTTTTGCCCTGGGACATGCTAGAAAATTTCTATGATCGTAACCTATTTTGAAAATGTGAAAGACCTTGAGACTGGGATCTCAGAGGTTTTCACCTCAAACATGGATTAACGGTCTTTGAAGCATGACATCAAGTTTGTTCCCCATGCACTACAGGCCATTTTACGGGATATGATAATGAAAATATTGTACTTTAGTTGGTCTCGTGATTCCTCTAATTGTGTATTGTTTTATTTTTAATTCTGTTTATGTCTCTCCGAACTCATCCAAAGTTATTTTTTCTTCATTTTTGTGTCTGTGTTTAAGACTTTTCCATGTTGATTGTGGCTATTTTTGAGACATTTTGTGTTTTCTGTGTCTGTTTTTGTGTTTTCTGTGTCTGTTTTTGTAGTGTGTATTTTTGAGACTTGTTTTGCTTGTTGTGTCTCTGTATGTTGTGTATCTGTTGTGACTATTTTTGAGACCTCTTGTGTTTGTCGTGTCTATTTTTGAACCCTTTTTTTTGTGTTTGTGTTTTTCGTGTCTATTTTTTGAGACATTTTATGTTTGTTGTGTCTGTTTTTGTGTTTGCTGTGTCTCTGTTTATTGTGTCTGTGTTTGTTTTGTCTATTTTTGAGACCCTTTGTGTTTGTTGTGTCTGTGTTTTAAATTTGTTTGGTGTTTGCTGTGTCTGTGTTTATGTGTATTGTGTATACCTTTGTTGTGTATGTGTTACTCTGTACATCTCTCTGAACTCACATAACATTGTTTTCCTTCAGTTTTACTTCTTTGTACATCTATCTAAACTCACCAGACATTATTTTTCTCAATTTCTACTTCTCTGTACATCTCTCCTAACTCGTCCCATGTTGCGTTCCTTAATTTTTACTTCGTATGTCTCTCCGAACTCATAAGACTCTGTTTTTTCCTCAAGTTTTACTTCTGCATATGTCTCAAACAGACGAACTCAAACAGACGTTGTTGTGTCTGTTGTGTCTCAGAACGCACCCAATGTTGTTATCCTTCATTTTTACTTCTCTGTACATCTGTCTGTGTTATTTTTTTTTTAAGGATGAAGGATGGAGTGGAATTGAGTCGGGATGGAAAGTATCGAATTAAGAAGGAAGGGAAGAAACACTGGCTGATCATCAACGAGGCTACAAAGGAGGACATCGGAACGTACTACGTCTACACCAACGGGGGGGAGTCGAAGGGAGAGCTGGAGGTGGAAGGTATTTCTAAAATCATTTGTTTAGTCAGTAACAGAAATGTTACTATGCACATTTATTTGCATTTTGACTTCTTTTTCGTAAAAAATTCACTGAACTTTTTTGTGATTTAACGTTTGATTCTTCATTCCTTTTCTGTGTCCGTATTTTTCATCCTCACAGGGTTACATCGTTATTGTTATTGTTATTGTTGTTGTTATTGCTAGCACAGTTACAATGGAGTTTAACAGGAAACGAACATTTCAAAGCTCTCAGGCGTGAGGGATAACAATCAGGTTTTGCTGTAAGTCTCTAAAAACAAAACAGCAAGAACTTCATTTCTCACTCACCATTTTTCAGCATCGTTGAACATCATATTAATGAGAACTCTATCGTAGAATAATGGAGATGTCAGAGCAAACAGTGAACTCCCAGAATGCAATGCAGCTATATGAAGCTAGGAGGCTCGACTCGGCTAGTTAGCGATGTAGGTAGATGACGAGTGCGATGACAGTATTAGCATGAAAGTTGGAAGCTCGTCTGTTTGAGAAGAGTGTACAGATGAGAAGGTCACAAAGCTGGACAGACTGAAGGGCTAAAGTGCTGCTGCATCACTCTCTTTGGGTAGATCCCACTGCACCTCTACCAGCAGGTAGCTGAATTGCATTGTGGGTAATTGTAGGAAACCGTCAGAATCTCATTATAAAATCAATCTTGGATGCCATTTGACATAACGTGTTAATTATAAATATTACTATGCAGAGTAACAGAGTTTCCTGTGTGTGTGTGTGTGTGTGTGTGTGTCTCAGATAAGGAGCTGGAGGTGCTGCAGAGTATCGCTGATCTGACGGTGAAGGCCGCTGAGCAGGCCGTGTTTAAATGCGAGGTTTCTGATGAGAAAGTCACGGGGAAATGGTTTAAGGATGGAGTGGAGGTTATTCCGAGTAAACGCATCAAAATGACACACGTCGGCAGGTAAACCACACACACACACACACACACAGAACTAGTGTGTCCAAAATTCCCATAATGCATATATGCAAGCAACATAGTGTTACAGATACAGAATACCCATAATGCACTGTGTCATAGAGTATAGATTGTACAGTGTGGATTGGGACACGTCCAAGTGTAGGGGGCTGATAACGAGACTGGTGTTTAAGTGTCCTATATAGTGAATAATGGTGTGGATTGAGAAAAGTCCATTGTGCAGTTTGTTAATGTGTATGCAGGCTGTATACTGTGTGATGGTGAGAAGTGTTTATTTGGCTTATGTGGTTAATAATGGTGTGGATTGGGACACGCCCACACCGGACTCATGATGGTGAGAAGTTCTTAGTGGTCCATATAAGTGAATAAGATGTGGATTGGGACACATTCAACGAATAACAGTGAGACACTGGACAGTGATGGTGTTTAGGCAGGCTTAATAGTGAACAGTGTGTAGATCGGGACAAACCCACAGTGGACTGATGACATTAGGATGTTATTGATGGTGTTTATGTGGCCTATATAATGAATAAAGGTGTGGATTATTATATAGTAAATATTTTGAACACAACCAACACATGCACTTAACATGTAGTAAGTTATAGCAATGCAATCAAACATATTTACTGAGGCCATTGTTAACACGGAAACTGACACTAGTGGTCCGAGGTCACTGTGAGGTCGTGTAGGATGCTGTTGCTATGGTAACACGGGATCTTGTGGTGGGGGTCACTCAGGATCCACAAGTTGACGATTGATGACGTGAAGCCGGAGGATGCAGGAGACTACACCTTCGTCCCTGATGGCCACGCGATCTCCCTTTCAGCCAAACTCAACTTCTTAGGTAGTACACACACACACACACACACACACACACACACACACACACACACATACACAAAATAGTGTTCAACCATGCTGAGTTAGTTGATTTAAATTATCTGATTTATTTCCCACAGAAATCAAGATTGAATATGTTCCTCGTCAGGGTGAGTATCTCTTTTGTTTGTCCTTTATTATTTTTTATATACAGTATAATATTTAATTAAAGGTGCAGTCTGTAATTTTAAAAAGTGTTTATAAACTAGAAATAATAGAATTTCAGAGAAAAACCATACCATTGTAATTTATTTTCTATAGAAAGAAAATTTCTACAGAAAATTACTGTAGAAAAATTTCTAAGTCGCAGTTTACCATGCAGTGGATCAGTCTAGTTTCCTTTTTGAGGCTTTACATTTTTTCTGGCCCTGAAATTAGCTCCACCCCCAGACTGATAACACATGCAAAAGAACAAGCTAATGTATTAAGAGAGCCTAAAGAGGATTGTGCATGTTTCCTGGTTTTGTGCTTTTGCCTTAACGATTATGCAATCTGCAGAATTTCTAGAACAAAATGCAAAATACAATTATTAAAAGAATTGCAAATTATTATTATTATTATTATTATTATTATTAATAATAATATTTTTTTTCTATAAATTAATAGAACAGTTCGTGAGGTGGATTTTAGGACCTTGCTGTAAATTTCCTGTGTTTTCCTTCATTCTTCTTCACTTTCCATCCAGATCCTCCGAAAATCCACCTGGACACCACGGGCAGCATGGCGAACAGCAACACCATCATCGTGGTGGCGGGGAATAAACTGCGTCTGGATGTGGAGATCACAGGAGAACCAGCGCCCATCGTCTGCTGGAAGAAAGGAGACATTGTGAGAACCACCGAACATTCATTATTTATTATTCGTTTTTAGTTGTTGCTGTAAGGAACTCGACAGTCTGAAGTGTAAACTAAGAACGCTCTTTCTTTCTTTCTTTAACATAATTTCTTTAGTTCATATGCTTCTACCTATCCATCTATCTATCTATCTATCTATCTATCTATTTTACTTTCTTTCTTCAACATAATTTCCTTAGTTCATATGCTATCTATCTATCTATCTATTTTACTTTCTTCAACATAATTTCCTTAGTTCATATACTATCTATCTATCTATCTATCTTTCTTCAACATCATTTCCTAAGCTCAAATGCTATCTATCTATCTATTTTACTTTCTTTCTTCAACATAATTTCCTTAGTTCATATGCTAGCCATCTCTCTGTCTATCTATCTATCTATCAATATAATTTATTTAGTTCATATGCTATCTATCTATCTATCTATCTATCTATCTATCTATCTATCTCTAGCTAAAGAAAATATAGAGAAAAAAGCAGTTGGCCTAAGCTTTAGTATATATAAAGAAGTCATTTACATCTACAAACTGATAGCGATCAGTCAAATAAGACCTGAGCCAGGAGACGACTGTTCCCTTAACTCCAACATTTTCTAGTCTATCTAGAAGAATGTTATGATCTGTGGAACCAAAAGCTGCACTAAGATCAAGCAACACAAACAAGAAGACACAACCCTGCTCATAGGCCAGTATTCGGTCATTTACTACTTTAACCAGCGCTGTCTCAGTACTGTGATGAGGCCTAAATCCTGACTGATAAATCTCATGAATGTTATTCCTATGTGGGTACGAGCATAACTGCTGTGCTACAACCTTTTCTAGGATCTTGGATATAAAGGGGGGGTTTGATATTGGCCTATAGTTGGACAGCTGACAGGGGTCAAGGCCAGGTTTATTAATCAGGGGATTAAACTGCTAGTTTAAAGGCTTTAGGTATATAGCCAGTGCTGAGGGAAGAATTAATTATTTTTAATACGGGTTTGATAGCTTCTGTGAGTATCTGTTTGAGGAAATGTGTAGGTAAGGGATCTAGTACATGAGTTGATTTTGAAGAGGAAATTAGTGAAATTAGTTTGGTCTATCGGAGGGGAGAAAAGCATTCTAATCACTGAATTGATCTGGTTATATTATCATCCACATAGTTAGTAATCAAATTGTCTGACTTTAAGTTAATACTTGAATTTTCTTTGCCTGATATTTTCGATTTTGTCATTGATAAAATCATAAAGTCATCGCATTACATACTGTTGGCTTTTGTGCTTCTGTGGTGGTCTTGTTCCTAGTTAACCTTGCTATTGTATTAAATAAGAATCTAGGATTATTTTTGTTATCTTCTATTAGGGTTGAGAGATATTTTGATCTTGCAGCATTAAGAGCCTTTCGATAGTTAAGAAGTCTCTCCTTCCATGAATTTTGAATACAACCAGTTTAGTTTGACATCTACGTCCTAACTTTCAAGTGGTCTGTTTTAAGGTGTGTGTGTGTGTGTGTGTGTGTGTGTGTGATTGTTATACCAGGGTGCTAGTTTTGCCTATATTATCTAAAGTGTAACAGGACATTGCCTCTAAGCAGTCAGTAGTGTGATCGAATTCTGTGGGGTCAGACGGCGAACTGATCTGGGAGATTTTCAGTAAAACTACGTAAAGTAGCTGGTGTGATTGTATGCTTGATGTAGTAACATGCATATATTATAACTAAGATACATTTTAAATGAGATGAGGTAATAACCTGAGATAGGTCTGAGATAATGTGTGTGTGTGTGTGTGTGCATAAACAGGAGATAACAGCCTCTGAGGGACGAGTGCGTGTGGATAGCAGGAAGAACCTGAGCAGTTTTGTGATTGAGGGAGCGGAGAGATCAGATGAAGGACTTTATACCATCACCGTCACCAATCCTGCAGGAGAGGACAAGGCCCAGATCACCATCAAGATCGTGGGTGAGAGAGAGTGAGAGAGAGAGAGAGAGAGAGGGAGAGAGGGAGAGAGAGAGGGAGAGAGACACTGTCTTACACCTCACACTCTTTTATCATTTTAGTCTTTTTCTCACTCCGTTCTACAGCTTTATGTATTCCTACAGTTACACCTTTCTTTCTTTCTTTCTTTCATGTTTTTCTGTGTTCAGATGTTCCTGATCCACCAGAGAACGTGCGCTGTACAGGCGTGGGTGAGGACACGGCCTCCGTCACCTGGGATGCGCCCAAATTTGATGGCGGTTCACTAGTTAAAGGCAAGATCTAATACGCAAACAAGTGGAGTTGCTGTAACCATCCAAAAGTTGATTATTTTCCTACAACAGCATGTCCATTAGTGTTTTATTCCTCTTATAGCACATCTGTTTCACAATGATTAACCTTTTTTATTTCTAAAAAGATCATCATATATTTAATTTGTTTAAAATGTAATGTTGTGAAGTTAGTTTCTGTTCAGCTATAAACATTCGTTCCCTCACCAGCCTTTCTTTTACAAAGCTACAGAAAAACCGTATCTTGTCATGCTACCAAGAAACTGCAAACCATAAACGTGTCTGAAGATGTCACAAAACTTTAAGCTTTACCATTGATACGACCATAAATGCTAATTAAATGCCTCCTTACAGAAAACATCACCATATCAACCATTTTTAAAAAATCTCTTTATGTAGAGAGTCCACTGTACAATTCCCTATGAATGAGCTGTTACTATAGAAACAATAACATTAATTAGAACGAGTGCATTAATGTATTCCTGTGATTTGCAGCTGCGCTACTGTCAGACCTGCTGTTATAGAAAATTAATCCCCACCATCTGACCAATCAGAATCCAGAATTCTACAGCGCTGTGGTATAATGATCTTTATCATAGTTGCTTTATTATTGTCTCCAGGCTATCTGATGGAGAGGCGGAAGAAAGGCTCATCCAGGTGGACCAAGCTGAACTTCGATATCTACGAGTCGACCGTGTATGAAGCAAAGAAGATGATCGAGGGCGTGGTGTACGAGATGAGGATATTCGCCGTTAACGGGATCGGGGTCTCCCAGCCCAGCGCCATCTCTAAACCCTTCATGCCTATTGGTGCGTGTGGAGATTTAACCATACAGTGTAATAACACAACAGTGAACGCGTTCAGGATAGAGTTCAGGTAGCTATTAAAAGCTACATTACAGACTTAAATGTTAACATTTAAAATATTTGCATAGAATCAATTCAGCTTAAGTCCAAAAGTTATGTTAATATTTATTATTTATTATCATCTAGACCAACGTATTTAACACCTGAGCGTCTTTAAAACCTGATATTTTTCAGGGATAGAAAATGCAGACTGAAGAATTAAATAGTGTCCTGCCAAATATAATACAACGTAAGATAAAAATAAAAAATAAAAACACAATGATTGTATAAATAAGATGGCGAATGCTGAAATAAGTCTAATAGAAGTCTAGTATTGTTTAATTTAACAAAATGGCTTCCACACTCATTATAGAGCAGCAAATAGAATAGCACTTGATCCAGCACAGCCTAATTTTTTTATTGTTAAATTATTTTACTTAACTTTAAATTGGAATTTTACATTAGTGGGAATAATGAGACTTCTATTTTTGGTCGAGTGTATTACTAGAGTGTTTCTCTATCTTATCTCTCTCGCTGTCTGTCTCGCAGCCCCGACGAGCGAGCCGACTCGGCTGACGGTCGATGACATCACAGACAACACGTGTGCACTGAAGTGGCGTCCTCCGGAGAGGATTGGTGCTGGTGGTGTGGACGGGTACATCATCGAGTACTGCATCGAAGGAGGTGAGGACCAGGAAGTGAAGGTTAACAGGGTTAAAGTTCCCGGTGTTCAGAATTCCCTGTGGATCTCAAAGCATCTGCTACTGAGACTGCTAACAGCGACTAATTAGCAAATTAGCATGCTACTGTACTAAGAGGAAGGTCACCCTGACTACATGCCCTGTGGTTATTGGATGGCAGCCATATTTACTTGTGTGTGCTTGTGTGTGTGTGTGTGTGTATGTGAGACAATTGCTATTTATTATGGAAATGCTTTAGAACTAAATACATATTTCTTAGCACTTATATATTTGTTATTGTGGACTATTTATTTATTTATTTAATTTGTTCATTTGTTTGTTTTTCATTTATTGGTGTTGTTTTGTGTGTGTTTGTGTGATATATTTATATAATTTAATTTCTAAAACTATTTAGAATGATTTGTTTTGATATTATTCAGTATTTCATCATTCTTTTTCTTCTTCTTACTATTATTATTATTATTATTAATAGTAGCATTTATTGTACTTATTTGAAATGTTTTATTTTCTTTTTTGTGACTTTTTATTTTGATTCATGTTTTTATACCTTTTTATTTGTTTCTTCATTATTACATATTTTTCTGTATATTTGTTTGTTTATATTTATTTTCTTTATCTTTTATTTGGTCATTTTTTAAAAAAAAAAATCATCTTTCATTCTATTATGTTTTAAGTTTCTTTTAATTTATTTTAAAATGTGTCTGTGTGTGAGATTTGCACACAAGTCTGTTGTAGAGACATAAAGACATTTGTAATTGTTATTTTGTGTATTTATACACTGTATTAAATTGCAGTTATTTGAAATTTATTCATGACTATTTTTAAAATGGGGCTTTTATTTTGTATGTGTGTGTTTTTCAGGGAGCGAGTGGGTGCAGGCCAACGAGACCCCCGTGGATAAGATCAGTTATCGTGTTCGAGGGCTGCAGATTGGAGAGAAATACCTGTTCAGAGTGAAAGCGGTGAACATCGCGGGCCAAAGCCCACCGGCCGAGATCAAACAAGGAGTCACCATCCGGGAGATCACTGGTGAGGGAGTCTCTCTCTCTCTCTCTCTCTCTCTCTCTCTCTCTCAGTGTCTATTATTTTTCTTTTCATGTTATTATATACAACTGTATCTCTCTCTCAGAGAACCCCAGGATCCGTCTGCCTCGTCAGTTAAGGACTAAGTTCATCAGGAAGGTTGGGGAGAAGGTCAACCTCGTCATTCCCTTTCAGGTTAGTCGATTACATCACTTCCTGTGCTGAGCCTTCTCTACAGTAGGGGCAACAGCAAGGCAAACAATAAAGAAGCAGCTAAATGCTAATGTTCTGTATTGATTTTCCTGTGGACTTGTCTTGGTCTTGGCCATTGGACTTCCTGAATATGGTCTCGGTCTTGACTGAGAATTTGTAAAAAATAATGCTCATGTTGTCTTTTCTTTTCACGTGGACATTGAACATTGGAGCAGTGCACGGATGAAGCCAACTCCTGAAGTAAAGTCTTGGCCTTTGAAATGATTTGATGAATTTCAGTCACGATCTTGACTCGATCTTAAGGGGGTTGGCCTCAGCCCCCTTAAGACACGTTCTTGACTCGACCTCTCTGGAGTTGGACTTGTCTTGGACTTAACATTGGCAGTCTTGACTACAGCCCTAGAAGCATCCAAGTCTGTTTTTTTATAGCATTTAGACCACCACCTTTAAACGCAAGCTCTTGACTTCAAACCTGCAAAAATACTGGGGGATAGAAAATGCTAACTGAAGAAGCAGCTTATTTTTAATTTAACACTATATCTTCCACCCTCATTATTCAGCAGCTTATAAAATAGAACTTGATCCAATGCACCCTGTTATTTTGCATTTTTCTGAGGTTACTGAAGAAGAACAACTTGAATGACAGATTACTGAAGAAGAACAACTTGGATGACAGATTACTGAAGAAGAACAACTTGGATGACAGATTACTGGTGACCTTCTACCAGTGCTCTATTGAAAGTGTGCAGCAGCTCAGAAGAAAGCACTCCAAAGGGTCATCTCCACTGCGGAAAAACTAACTGGCCAATCTCTCCCCTCCCTTGAGGATATTTACAGATCACGCTGCCTCAAAAGAGCTTGCAGCATCCTCTAGGACATCACACATCCTGGTCATCACCTTTTTGAACTGTTGCCCTCTGGAAGGCGGTTCAGGACAATAAAATCCTGAACCAACAGATTCATAAACAGTTTTTATGTAAGAGCCATCGTGGCACTAAACATGAACACTTGAACTTGAACGGCAATAACTGTGCAATAATGTGGGGCGTTGTAAATATGGATGTGTATTTTGGATGTGCATGTGTATTATCTGTGTATTTTAAGTGTGGGAGTATTTTTAGCTTGGTTGCATTTTATTTATTTTTAACAGTATTTTTAAGCTATTTGCACTATTTGCACCAGCCAAGGATAGCCATCCAATTTCTTTGTACTGTACATGTGCATTACAATGACAATAAAGGTCTATCTATCCTATCCTAATGAAAGAAACATGCTGCTTCAAACTCTTTGAAGTGACCCTGAGAATCTTAACTGAGGTCACAAAATTGGTAAATCTGCTATGCTTAAGGGTTGTGTACAATTATATCCATAAAACTTCAATGCTTAATGTACACAATCTCATCCAATTTGTCCTAGAAATGACTTGACAAGTCTAAAGACAGTCTAAATAACGAGAGCTTCTATAATGCTGAGATTCTGTCATCAGAAAATGTCGGATTTTTCTGATGTTCTGAAGAAGAATTCTGCAGGATCTGGTGGCTGATGTGATATGATCAGAGAAGTCTGTTGTGTAAAATCATGCCACGATTTATAGCTGTGTCCTTGACTGACTGTGAGACTGTCGAAGGTGATTATCAGGTCCAGCAGAAGTACTCCTGCAGTAACTGAAACTGTTCTGTATGTCAGGGAAAGCCTCGTCCTGTAGTGACGTGGTTTAAGGACGACGCTCCGTTGGATCCAAAACTGGTTAACATCCGCACCACTGAGGTGGACACCATCCTGTTCATCAGGAGCGCCACCCGAGAACACTCAGGAAAATACACACTCTCTGTCCAGATCGAGAACATGGAGGACAAAGCCACCATCGAGATCCAGATTGTAGGTGAGTTTACCCAAAATGTAGTCAATCAGCCAAGATACACTGTCCAATGTCCAACATCTGCTTCTTTAGCTTTACAGCTCTAAGGCTAATGCAGCTAGCATGCAATGAAAGTAATTTAGCCTTGTGCAAACTTCATGCTTAAATAATCACACACTCACCCCTAGGGGCTTAAAAAGGACTATGGCTTAAACATTGGATTTTTTAATGAATTATTTTATTTGTTTATTTGATGGTACTCCAAAAACTAGTGATAACTGCTAAAACTAGCTTCTCCGAAAAACAATAAACACTTTTAGAAAAGGTCCAGGAAGTGTTTTCAGCCTAGAAACATTAAACAGAAAATAAATTTTCAGTAAGAAGCCCGGTAGCTAGCTGGCTAAGAAGCTTGGTGCTTGCTAGTCACTTAATGTTATGCTAGTATGTCTCTAATCACGAGTGTAGCCGTGTTGCAAATCTGCTGCCTTTCTGTCAGAAATGTGATTTTTATTAAGAAAATGTCTGAAAACTAAAGATTTTTGATTAAACTTTTTTTTTTTTTTTTTTTTTTTTTTTTTTAAGATCTATGGTAGCTAATCCCGCACAAACTCACGACATCATAAATCATGTCTCCTCTTCTTTTTAGAGATTGTAGCAAAACCTATGAGGCAAACGACTTGCGACATTTAGCCTTGTAAAAGTTTAAATGGGATCACCTCCAGAAAACAACAAACAAACAACAGCAAACAAACAAACAAAACAAATAAAAATGTTATCCATTAAGGTAATCAAAAGTGCTAGTCTAGTCGTCATGGGCTTTATTAAAAGTTTGGCTAGTGGCTTGTTAGCAATTATGCCAAAATGCTACTTATATTAAGTTACATAATAAATCTTCAGCGTATTTATTTTATAGTAGGGTATGATTCGTAAAGCCGTTCCTAGTGATTAGCTAGCTAAATAAACTCACTAGCTAAATAAACTATTTAGATAACTTTTGAAAGTTTGGGTAGTGGCTTATAGGGATGCTACTGTAATGCTGCATTCACATGACGTAGATGGTGTACACAAATTACATAAATGTTGCCATGGCAACAGCAGGGTTGCTCGAGGATTCTTTGGATGGGTAACGATTCTAGCTTTTTGGAGAGATTTGACTTGGAATTGAAACTGAAGAACCTTTAAGAGTAGTATATCAAAAAACAATTCTCTTGCTATGTGTAAGCATCTGAAAGAAAATGATTTCAACTACAACTACAAATTGACAAATTTATTATAATAAGGATATGATTTGTAAAATAATGTCTGGTGATTAGCTATGGAACTAAACTAGTTAGCAAATGTTAGCTAGTTAGTTCCCTAACTTTAGCTAAATAAAGTTTAGTTCCCTAATGTTAGCTAATGCTAGCTAGTTTGGCTAGTGGTTTGTAGGCACCCTACCATAATGCTGCATTCATAGACGGTGTACACAAATTACGTAGCTGTTGCCATGGCAACAGGATTCTTTGGATGGGTAATGGTTCTAGCTTTTTGGAGAGATTTTACTTGGAATCGTTTCTGCATAGAGAAGGAACAAACTGAAGAACCTTTAAGAGTAGTATATCAAAAAAAACAATTCTCTTGCTATGTGTAAGCATCTGAAAGAAAATGATTTCAACTAAACAAATTTATTATAGTAAGGATATGATTTGTAAAATAGTTTCTTGTGATTAGCTATGGAACTAAACTAGTTAGCTAATGTTAGCTAGTTAGTTTCCTAACTTTTGAAAATTGAACCGGAGTGTTCTGTAGGAGTTTGCGTCTACTGTCGTAATGTAACTGCAGAATAAATAAAAAGTCGTCCTGATTTAAGCGTCCACCGTATTAATCACTCAAATTTAAAAACACACAAGCCAGAGGTGAAAATTAAAGATACTACATCATCTTTGTACAAAAATATCTTGTATACAGAACAAAAAGCAAAAGGGAGCGGAAAGCTAAAAGAAAAGAGCGAGCACTTCTTGGATTGTCTTTATACTGAAAAAAAAAAGTGAAATCTCTGTTTCCATAGGATATAACGCAGTCTTTACCAACATTTCAGTTTCTACTGGTCATTTTATAGAAGAAATAAAAAAGTTAAAAAAAAAAACCATTACTGATATGATGGATTAGGATTAAAATCTCAGAGATACTTCATTAATAATTACATTACCCCACCTCAACATGTTAAACGGATCCAGTTCGGCTTAATCCAGAGCAACAACCATCAGATCTTTTACTGTTAATGTCAGTATTTATAATGCTGTCATTATAAGATGAACGATAGGAAAGGCAGCGTGCTGAACCAAAAAAAAAGACAGAAATGCATTTTATTCAGTGTTTTGAAAAAGTCAGCAGTGAGATATCTGTCCAATCACACACCATGATTAACCATGACACCGTAACACGCCTATTCCACAGATTCGGGATTATTCATCAGGGAGTCTTTGGGAATATCAAGGGAATGAGGTGGGATTAGGACAAGATTAAGGGACCCTAAGTCTGAATTCGCCCTAGGGAGTGAGCTAATGAGGGCTCGGAAACAACCCTGATGAGCCACTTAGTCACAGCGTGGTGCCAGCATCCTGCATCCGGGGCCAAGATTAATGCCAAACGCTGTCGGCCTCTAAAACACACACACACACACACACACACACACACACACACACAGCATTCCTCTCTTTATTTCATTCCCTTTTTACATCCTGTCTCTGTTATTGCTCTTTACGCATGCTCACATCTCTTTATCTCTTCCTCACTTTAATCCCTCTCTTGCATCAAACTGTGTGCTTAACAGAGGACAGTGTGTGTGTGTGTGTGTGTGTGTGTGTGTGTGTGTGTGTGTGTGTGTATGTTTAGCTGTTAGTAATGATGTCTTGATGATTTTCTGCCCCCTTGTGAACACACAGAGAAGCCCGGGCCACCCATCGCCATCACGGTGACTGATGTGTGGGGTTTTAACGCCGCTCTCGAGTGGAAGCCGCCCAAAGACAACGGCAACAGCGAGATCACGGGGTACACCATCCAGAAAGCTGACATGAAGACCAAGGTCAGGACGGACAGCACACACACACACACACACACACACACACACACACACTCAAACACACACAAAACAGCTGAAGGTTTAGTGCACACCTTGTTTAGGAAGAAGTGCTCTTTCACTGTTTAGTCACCATTTTGTTGCTTCCAGCTCCCAGTGAGCCTTGCCTTTTATGGCGTTTGTGGGCGTGGCTAAATGTAAATGTGCAATGAAGGTGTTTGGTAATTAAGAGTTGATTGACTGACGTTTGTAAAACAAATATGGAGTCTGAACTAGACGCTAGCCTGCAGTTAATCATGGAGGACCAATCGCCACCTGCCACATGTTATAAATGTGTGTGTGTGTGTGTGTGTGTGTGTGTGTGTGTGAGTGTAGGAGTGGTTCACGGTGTATGAACACAACCGCCGGCCAAGCTGCACCATCTCTGACCTCGTGATGGGGAACGAGTACATGTTCAGCGTGTACAGCGAGAATATCTGCGGCCTGAGCGAGGAGGCGGGGCTTAGCAAGAACACAGCTGTCATCTCCAAAACAGGTACAGATGCATTATGGGATTGGATTCTAAGATTATATGCCCTTAAAAATAGATTTGTTTTACTCTCAGATTGCCTCAGAGACTCTTTTCTGCCTTCAAGCTTCAGAATCTTTAAGGCTGCAATCTGATTGGCTCAGGACTTTCTTGCGCTGGTCTACAGAAATTTTCAGAGTATAATAAAGTCACTGGATATAAAAACGTTCACAGTGTCTTTAAAAGTTTTTTGAAGCAGTTAGTGTTTCGTAAGTGTCATATTCTCATGTTTGTTGATGCGCTACAGGAAAAGCTCTGTGATTGGTCGTCTCCTGTAAAAGTAGGTGGTTCTTGGAGACGTTAATGCTGACTGTACCAGAGACTTTAGCAAATGCTAGAATGCTTACGAGACGATATATGTAGAGTTCCAACCAGGAATGGACAAGTTTTTTTTATTCCTTCTGATGATTGTTGCATTCTCTGCATGCAAATGCAGAAATATTGGCACCCTTACCTTTGCACAGCTACTAACCATTGCTTCCAAATGAAGTAATAGTACAATAAATAAAAACGTATATTGACAAATTATTGCCATTGCTGAAAAGTGTTCAAATAAATTCAAACAAATTTTCATCCTTGAAAATAATTATACGCCTTTACAGCATCTCTCCCTTGATCAAATATAAAGTAAAATAGCATCCATCCATCATCCATCACTATGAAGAAAACAAAAAAGATTTCAAAACAAAAGAGGGATAAATAATATTTTGGGAAAAATGAAAAAATTTACACTAATTTCTCCTAAAAATGTCCAAAAATTGATCAGCGAGTTCTAAATACGAGGCGATCACATGTATGTTACCATATACAGAGTTTTTTTTTTTAAATCCTCTTCATTCCCACTAGGTCTTCGCTATAAGACAAAACCATTTATAGAGAGGGACATGAGCAGCTCCCCCAAGTTCATCACGCCCCTTGTGGACAGATGTGTCATTGCAGGTTACAACGCAGCCATCAGCTGCGCCGTCCGCGGCTTCCCCAAGGTGAGACACGCACTGGGGATCAATAAAGTGCATCTATCTATCTATCTATCTATCTACACTATATGGCCAAAAGTATGTGCACCCCTGAACATCACACCCTTATGTGGTTCTTCCTCAAACATTTACCACATAGTTGGAAGCACACAATTGTATAGAACGTCTCTGTGTGCTGTAGCATTACAGTTTCCCTTCACTGGAACTGAGAGGCTCAAACCTGTTCCAGCATGACAATGCTCCTGTGCACAAAGCGAGCTCCATGAAGACATGGTGCGTGAAGGTTGGAGTGGAAGAACTCGAGTGTCCTGCACAGAGCCCTGACCTCAACCCCACTGAACACCTTTGGGATGAACTGGAACACCGACTGAACCCCAGACCTCCTCAACATCCCAACATCAGCGCCTGACCTCACTAATGCTCTTGTAGCTGAATGAACACAAATCCCCACAGCCACGCTCCAACATCTAGTGGAAAGCTTCCCAGAAGAGTGGAGCTTATTATAACAGCAAACACACAGGGAAATAAATCTGCAATGGGACGTTCAATAAGCACATATGGGTGTGATGGTCAGGTGTCTTTTGGCCATGTAGTGTACCTACCCACTTATCTATCTATCTATCTATCTATCTATCTAATCTATCTGACCTTGAGCTGCAGTTATATTCGTGGCTTAAAGGAAAAACTCTTATCTCTCATCCAGCCCAAGATCATCTGGATGAAGAACAAGACAATAATCGGTGGCGACCCGAAGTTCCTCATGCAGAACAACCAGGGAGTCCTGACTCTGAACATCCGCAAGCCCAGCCTGTTCGATGGAGGGATGTACACGTGCAAGGCCATCAACGACTTCGGCGAGGACGAGGTGGAGTGCAAGTTGGAGGTCCGAGGTAACTGACCCGAATTTAAAAAACAAACAAAAAGACAAATCTTCTCTCCTCTTCTTCCTTCTCTGCCCTTTTGTCTATCTCTCTTTTTAAAATTTTTTCTCCAATACCTGTTTCTTAATTTTTTTCTTAAAATTTTCTCTTTTTTTACCTTTCAGTTGTAACAGAGAAGGAAGGAGCAAAGAAGTGAAGATTGCAAACAGCGCAGAAGGATGCCGAAAAATGGAAAATAGATGAAATCACAATAGAAAATAA
>NC_069722.1:1855763-1928263 GCF_027358585.1 Pangasianodon hypophthalmus | reverse complement strand
GAGGGAGCGACTGTGTATAGCTGCTATAACGTCATGAGAGCTTGTTTCTCAGACATTCCACAACATTAAACGGATCAAAAGTATGACGTGTTGTCGTTTTCTTTAATAAGAAATGAATAATTGCTGTGTTAACAGTAACTCCGCTTCACGTTGTGTTATATTTTATAGAATTTTCTAAAATGCTTCCACAATCTCTGATAAACTCACAGCTCTTCTTCTGACATGCTTTAGAACTTTATGATACTAAAAGAAAAAACATTCACGATTTTGGACTCTAGACGACTTCCTGTCTCCGCTGCAGGAAATGGTTTCTGGCCTTGTACGACTTTGGTGCCAGACGCCCGTGCCAGATGCTGAGCTAGCAACTGACTGGATTTCTTTCTGTCCCTTAAGGAAATGACTTTGAAGATGTAAACAGATTGCGCTGCTATTTTTCTGCCCCAAAACCTGCCCACGTTTTACAAATCTCTCTATAACACTTCGAATATCACGTCTCTCTCACCAATTACTGAGGTGTTGGTGTGTGAGCGTAACCATTTTTAAACTTCTCCTCAAGGCCCTGCATTGGATTTTCTTTGGAATTACCGACCAATCCAGAAACGGATACAGAAACGGATTTTTCCACCACTAACACACCTAATTACACCTAGTTACACCCTTCTCTCACCATCCTCTCTTTTCTTCTCCCTCTAGAAGTTAATAAGACAAAAAATACACCTTGTTCCTTTGCTGAAAAACCACAAAGTGTAATCTTCTCTGTAACCTCGGACTTGTAACCTCTTATATAAATCTGGGTGAAAATCAGTTGTTTGATTTACACATTATGCGCTTGGCTTCACACTAGCATTGTTCTCAGAAAAGATTAGCAAAGCGAGCTAACTGTACTAGCAACACACACTCCCCAGAGACGCCAGCGATCTCTGCTACTTCCTTCCAAGCTTTATTTTTTCTACGTAATGTTTCTGAACACATTTAACGAGAGGTCGTATATGACAGGATAAGATGAAACCACGGTTCTAAGTTTTTCTTCCATTTTTCTTCCATAACTAATTGCAGGTAGGAGCTAAAGCTGTGAGTGGAGAACTGAAGAAAATCTCAGTTTAAAGAAAGTTACTTGTCACAGTAGTTGCGGCTCCGTGTCGAGGCAAATTAATTATTTCATACAGCTAAGAATACACGGCTGTTAAAAATATTTTATTTATAAGCGTGCATTTAGAGTATGCAGACATGTTTATAAGATTAAACCTTGTAAATGTCCTACAAAATCCATTTCAAAGGCTCCATGAACACTCCACAAACAATCTGCAAACGTTCTTCAAATGCTGCGAGGCGGTTAAATTAAAAGAATTATGCTAATTACGGTTTACGATCAGTGGGAGAAACAGAGAAAACTTTTATTTCAGACAGAAGATGGCAGATGCAGTAAAATCAGTGTCAGTGAAAGAGCCTCAGCCAGCCCCTTCTAATTAATTAATTAAAACCTCTAATTATATCTATATTAGTGTATACATGTGTTTATGCCTCAGAGATACGTGGTAGAGGTGTGCATGGGGATTGATTTGTTTTTTAAAGCCCTGCTGGCTTGTACATTATGTATATTATGTATATATTCTGAGTGAGGTATATTTTCCTCCTCGAGAGAGTGAACTGCAGAGTCAGTGTTATAGATTTAACAAGTGAACATCTCATGTCTGTATGTTGATTGATCTAAAGCTAATACGTGTATTTACACTTTAACTCATTTAAAGGTAAGAAGTGGTGCTGATGCAGAGAGCGGCCATGTCGATTTGACGTCACTTGCTGAACTCGGGGTTGAGGAGACCGTCCTGAGTTTCTGTCTGAGGTCGGAAATTACGAGTTACGTTTTCTGTAAGAAGAGGTTTATTTAACATCTATGAAAGGAGTCTCCAGTGTCAGTGCTTTGTAACAGTCACAGGTAAAGCTGTTTTCAGCTTTCTTCAAGACAGAGTTTACACTTTGTGGTTTTATCGGTAACATGACAAGGAAAGTATTAGTAATTTAAACCACGGTGACTATGACCAGGATAAACACACTGTACAAAAGAATTATTTGGTTGTGAGTTGAGGTCAGTGGTCTTGGAACGCATAATAAGACACAACTTTGTACCACTGCACCCAAAACCAGCTGATGAGAAAGTTGTGTCAGTGTAAGAAATCTCTGATAAATGTCAGAGTGTGAGCGCTGCTACGATGCGCGTCTAGAAATCCACCAATAGGAGGACGGCATACTCACAGGACAGCTACAAATACATCAGTAACGATGGTGAGAAAAGAAACATGCTAATGCACAGAAAAAAAATCTCCCTCACTTTGTAGAATGTTTGTGTTTATGCGAGCTGATTTCTGGGTCACGCTGAATGATAACGTAAGAAATTCATTCAATTCTATAATCACAGATCTATCATTAGAGGATCTTCTTCGTAGAATCTGACATGAAGAACACACCTTATCACACAGTTTGTTAGAATTCGTGCAGGGTTTTATTCAGATCTTGTACAGATTGACGAGTATTCATTTTAAAAGGTTGCTGAAATCACACACAGTAAATCTGGCTTTAGACGATCGTCGTTGTCTGTCGATGGTCGCAGTGGCACTAACTCGGTCATGTTGTGCGATCTCAACTCGTTTACACTTTTTCATCTGGGTTGAAAATCGCACCAAACTGGCTTTAGACTCACAGAACTTTTTTTGTGTTGTGTCCCGTGGGATCTCAATCCCGATGCACACCTCTAACACACGGATCATTTCTGACATTTCTGCATCTTTCTGATATGCAAATGAAGATGTACTCTGTTTGCATCCGTCGTTCCTTTGTGTTGTGAGTTTTCTACCACTGACGGTAATATCACACACAAAGCATCTGAGATCTAAACCTGAAAAGAAAACAAAAAAAGAGAGGACACACCAGTTTTAATATTCAGTTTTTCCTCTTGAGAGCGTCAGGTTTCTTTCCGGCTGAAGCGCTCGCTGACTGAGTGGGCACGAGGAGCACTTCAAGTCGACTTCTTTCCTCGCCTACGTGCGAGCTCTTCACACTAGAATCAATCAGCACTTCCTAACTCCAGTAATCTCAGCGCACTGGACGTCGTTGTGTTTCTCAGCTCTTAATTGAATTGAATTGATTAAACGTTATTGGTCTGCAGTGGGCTGTTGGTTTGTGGGAATATCGACCGCGGCATCATCACCAGAGCAGAAAGACACACAGTACATCAAAAAATTAATTATTAACACACAACTACAGCACGTGGAGAAAAGCAAAGAAAAGAAGGGAAACAATCATACAGCAAATAACAAAAATACAAATAGCTGAAACAGTAAACGTTAGCTTAGTGTAAAGAAACGGGCTCTCGGCCGCGCAGAACATGCTGATGTGCTGGTGTTTATGAGAGAAGAAAGGTCAAAGGTCACTAGAGCCAACCTGCTGTTGGTAATGAATGAAAATCTTCATTCTTAAAAGTTCAGAAAGCAGTAGGAAGGACGTCCTTTCCATCGTGCTCCAAAACGATGTCCCAAAAAAGTTGTTCTTATAATTAAATTATTAAGCAAAGTGTCACTAAAGGGCGTGTGTTAGAGGTGAAGGTGTTCTTAAACACGACCTGCAGAAAAATAACACACACCCTTGTGTAGATTACTGCAGTTATTAAAATGGTGGCAAAAAACTACCTGATAAAATCCAGCGTTCAATAAATAATTCAATTTATTATTAATAATATTCACAATAAACAATTCTTCCACCCCACAGTATAGTCTGTAAACAGTAAGCTTTGGTTGCTAAGCAACAATAAGAGGACAAAGATTAGGGTATTCCATGGACAGAACAATGAATTATGTGTAAGGGATTTATTACTTTACAATGTATTAATTAGTGCATTACTACAGAATTGAATTATAGTGATGCACTCACAGATTGAGCGTCTTACAAAGGAAAACTTGCCTTCTGGAAAACATGCCATGTAGAAAACGTGGTGTCTGGAAAACATAGCGTCTGGAAAATGAGCTGTTTGGAAAACGTTTTGTCTGGAAAACATAATGTCTGGAAAATGTGCTGTTTGGAAAACGTTTTGTCTGGAAAACATAATGTCTGGAAAATGTGCTGTTTGGAAAACGTTTTGTCTGGAAAACATAATGTCTGGACAGTATTGCTGTCTGGAAAAACATGCCGTCTGGAAAATGTGCTGTCAGGAAAACATGATGTCTGTCTAAAAAAAAGGTGCTAATGGAGAGTATGGCTGTCTGGAAAACATTTATGTTTGGAAAATGTGTTGTCTGGAAAATGTGCTTCTGGAGAGTACGGCTGTTTGGAAAATGTTTTGTCGTTTTAACACTTTAACACTTTTATTCAGATCATCAGATTTTAGAACTAAACCAAAAACATGGCCAAATATGTAGATGGTTGAACGTCCAGTCAATGTCACACACACACACACACACACACACACATATATAAACATGTCCAAACCATTCATAACATTACCAGAAACTTCTTATAACGTTTGTCCGTAATATTATGACGTCCATTTATCTAATCTGTCAAATATTTAATGAATTTCTAGTTTAGTTCAAGTTCAGTGAAGAATAAAGACTCACACATGGTTGGTCAGAAGAAATCAAAGAAAAGATAAAATTAAAAAAAAAAAACATTTGTGTAATTAAGCAAATCCTCCTTTCGAGAATTGTTGTGTTACATTTTGCATTGTGATGCACTGTATGCTGTTTACGGATGCAATTTATAAATACAGAAAAAGAATGCCTTTTCTGTCTAACCCAAGATTTGCTCATAATTATTAAAAAGAATGAAATAAAATCTGAAAAATGTAATGAAAGTAGTGAGTGTAATTTGATTAATGAGTATTAATCAGAGTAAGAATCAAGATTCTATGTGCTATCTCTCTCATTAATCAGCGTCAGGCTACATGTACTGTATAAAACCTGTGTGTGTGTGTGTGTGTGTGTGATTAATCAGAGCTGAAAAAAGCTGAAAAGTGAATCAGACCGCATCTGATGGTGAGTTCTGGCCGACTCAGATATCAGCACTAACAGACTGGAGCGTGTCAGAGTTATGAAATGCATGAGTGTGAAATAAACAAGCTGAAGGTGTGCGTGGGCCGCGCCGTGTTTACCTCCGCTGAGTGTGAAGATGGGCCGAGAATAGAGTGTGTGCAGTCTGCTAGTGTTTCCGTATGGCCGAGAGTAACACACACACACACACACACACACACACACTAATTCAACTAATTCAAGTCTACACTTTGAAGTCAACTGAATAAAAAAATAAGTATTTCCTCCAAAGCCTTCTGTGTTAAATAACACCACAATTGCACCACAGTGCTGCTGAACTCTGGACTCTGATTGGTCAGAAGGTGTTGATTAATTCTCTATAACGGCAGGTCTGACAGTAGTGCAGCTGCAAATCTCAGGTTTATTTATAATTAATGCGCTCGTTCAGTTACGTTATCGTTTCTATAGCAACAGCTCATTCACGGGGAAGTGTATGGAAGATGCTCCACATAAACAGATTTTTCAAAAATCAGTGAGGTTTTCTGTAAGGAGACGTTGATTTAATTAACATTTATGGAAGGAGTCTCCAGTAAAGTCAGAGGTAAAGCTGTAACTTTAAGTTTTCCAACATCTTCAGGACAGAGGAGTTTACGCTTCTTTGCGGTTTCTCATATTGCATGCATCATGCTGTTTACCTCTACCTGTGTACTGTTTATCTCAACTTACTGCACCATAATTCTTATTTATTTCATTTAACGTAATTACCATTTGCATTACTGCTATGCATCATGCTGTTTAGCTTTACCTGTACACTGTTAACTTATTGTACCATAACCTTATTACCTCATTTATCTTATCTGATATTTCTGCTACTGGTTGGATGCTAAGTGCATTTCGTTGTCTCGGTTCTTGTACTCAATAAAGTCGAACATAACTAACCTAACATGCCAAGCTGCGTTTTTTTTTATCTTATTAACTTCAAGAGAGAGAAAAAAGAGAGGCTGGTGAAGGAACAACGGTTCATAGCTGCCATAACATAAGTGAGAACAGGAGAAAAGGTGAATTGCTGTGGTATAAAAGGAATAAAACTCTTCAGGATCTGTTGTTATAGGAAAATAATCAGCTTCACGGTGGTATCACTAACTCCATCAAAGCACCTACAGCATAAACTAATATTTAATAATTACTGTGTATATCCCTGAAACTGTTGTATATTAAAAAAATGTAGAAAATAATCAAAATAGAGTACAAATTGTCTAGAAATAGGCTGATTATTTTTCATAATGAGAAATATTGGATAAAATGAACCATGTTCGGGATATATTTCATTACATGCTGATTTCATTACAGAAAAAACAGGTATCACCCCCTTTTATAAAAAAAAATAATATGAAATTAACGTTGAACACAATCCTGTATAGGAGAGAGAGAAGTAGTGTGTGTGTGTGTGTGTGTGTGTGTGTGTGTGTGTGTAAGACTAATGCTTACTTTACCGACTTTTAATTTTTACAATTTTACGATTCATTCTCTCAACCAATCAGCTTAAAGCGACGTGAGAACGTGCAGATTGTTTTTTTTTTTCATCAATATTTTTAGTGCTTATTCTATGTCTGATTAATTCTCTCAAGTTTAATTATTTGTGTGTTTTCTAATTGATTATTCGTTACCATTTCCACACGTTAATGAGAAAGCTGGGTTGAGATAATGAAGGTTTGTTAAACAGAGAAAGGAACGATTGCCATAAATCCACAGACTTTAGTGAATAAAGTGAAGAATATCTCCAAAAAAAAAGAAAAGAAAGTTAATGAAAGAAAGACTAATTATAAGATAGAACTTGTTTCACAGATATGATTTGATAATATTAAACGGATAAAAACTACGATGATATTTTAATAAATAAAACATTGGAATTGTTGGCAAATTGCTGTAATGTGAGAGATAAAACACTTGAGGGACGTGATGTTTCAGGAAAATGATCAACTTCAGGGTGGTTTACAGGAACTTCAAGCTTGAAATGGTCATTTATTTCTTTTTTTTTCCCGCTGATCTTCGGATCGACTTCGGATAAAAACGTAAACCGACAATCCGAATGAACCGGCGTGAATGAGGAGAACGTTCTAGAATCTTCCTTGTGCTCACACACAGATCCCTGAAGTGTTAATAGTACAACAGTATCTGTGAGTACAGTGCAGATATTCATCACACACACACACACACACACACACACACACACACAGTAGAACGGGATTGTTACACACACGTGTGCAGTCGCCTGTACGCTGAGTAAGAGACAGAGATGGAGGAACAAATGCAGTACATCGCAAAAAAGCTCAAACGGTTGTCATGGTTTCACGACGTTGCCATGGAAACGCAAGCTGCCAATAAACCCATCTGAACCGAGTCACTGCAGAGGGAGAGAGAGAGAGAGAGAGAGAGAGAGAGAGAGAGAGGTGCTGGGTGTGTTTGGTTGGTGTTAAGTGTGTGTGTAGTGTTGTGTGTGTATTCAGGTGGTGGTGTTGTGCATGCACTTGGGTGTTGTGTGCCTGTGTACTCTATGTTTGGTAGTGTTGTTTGTGTATTAAGGGTATTCTGGTGGAGTGTTTAGGTGGTGATGTGTGTATTTGGGTTGTGTTGGTTTTTTAGTGCTGTTGTCTGTGTGTATGTGTGTGTCTGTATGTTTGGTGGTGCTGTGTGTGTGTTTGATGGTATTGAGTGTGTTTGGGTGATGTATAATTGTGTGCTTAAGTGGTGTGTGTGTAGTGTTTTGTGTGTTTGGGTGTTACTGGGTATGTTTCAGTGGCACTTTGTGTGTGTGTGGTGTGTATGTTTGTGTGGTGTTGGATCACGGTGTGTGTTTGATGGTATTAAGGGTGTGTGGGTGGTGTTGGGTCATGGTGTGTGGGTGTGTTGTTTGTATTTGGGTAGTCCTGTGTGTATTTGGGTAGTGTTGTGCTTGTGTTTGGCTGGTGCTGTGTGCGTGTGTGTGTGTGTGTGTGTGTGTGTGTGTGTGTGTGTGGGTGGTGCTATGTATGTTTGTATGGTATTAAGTGTGTTTGCGGGGTGTATGTTTGTGTGTTTGGTTGGTGTATTTGAGTAGTGTTGGGTCATGGTGTGTGTTTGTGGTGTTATGTGTATGTTTTGGTGATGTGTGTGCTTGGGTTGTGTTATATGACGACATATGATGCTGTGTGTCTTTAGGCAGTTTTGTGTGTGTGTGTGTGTGTGTATGTGTTTGAGTGGTGCTGTATGTGTTTCATTGGTGTTGTTTGTGCTGTTCTGCTGTCTTCAGGTTGTGTTGTGTGCATGTTTTGGGTGGTGCTGTATGTGTTTGATGGTATTATGAGTGTTTGGCTGGTGTTGGGTTACACTGTGTGTGTGTGTGTGTGTGTGTGTGTGTGTATGGGTGGAGCTGACGTAGCAGGCCATAAGGATTGACTATTTCAGGCGCTATGTTGCCATAGTAACAGCAACAGTGGAGAGGCGGAGACACAAACACACACATACCTGTAACACACATGCACACAACTTTTCAACTCTCGCTCTCTCTCTCTCTCTCTCTCTGTCTCTCTCTCTCACTCTCAGAGTCTCTCAGTGTCTCTCGGTCTCTTCCTCTATCTATCCGCCCCCGTGTCTGTCTCTCTCCTGCTCCCTCTCTCTCTCTCTCTCTCTCTCTCTCTTTCCCATCAGCACGGCTCTCCCCCACACTCCCACTCTTTCTGTCTGAAGGACAGAGGTATTCCCACGTTTCTTGGTTGCCACAGCAACGCTGCTGCAAGAAAGAAAGTAAGAGAGTGAGGCCACAGAGCAGATGGATAGAGGGAGCGAGGGATGGGAACAAGGCAAATGCTGGTTAACTCGTAGATATGGATGCTGATGGGTGCTGTTGCCATGACGCTGTTGCCTTTCTACTTCCACTACTTCCGTTTTTTTGGGTTTTTTTCCGGATGTGCTAATACAATTCGAGGGAAGACGCTAATGAGGATGCTGAGTTTGTACATTTCATCGCATTTGAAGTTGGAATACTAAAGCCCATGGAATAATATAACTAGAAATAGACCAGGTGATGTTTTTCCAATCTTTAACTGTCCAGTTTCCTCTTTTCGGCTGACAGTAACATCGGAAACCCCATGTGGTCTTCTGCTGTTGTAGCATATCTGCCTCAAACTTTGACATGTTGTGCATTTTAAGATGCTTTTCTGCTCACCACAGTTGTAAAGAGTGGTTATTTTAGTTACTGTAGCTTACCTGTCAACATGAACCAGTCTAAATATATATTACTATATACACTCTACACCACACAACACTACACTACTATCACTACTATATATTACTATATACACTACACCACACAACACACTACACTACTATCTCTACTATATATTACTATATACACTACACCACACAACACACTACACTACTATCTCTACTATATATTACTATATACACTACACCACACCACACTACACTACACTACTATCTCTACTATATATTACTATATACACTCTACACCACACAACACTACACTACTATCACTACTATATATTACTATATACTCTACACCACACCACACTACACTACTATCACTACTATATATTACTATATACACTACACCACACAACACACTACACTACTATCACTACTATATATTACTATATACTCTACACCACACCACACTACACTACTATCACTACTATATATTACTGTATACACTACACCACACCACACTACTATCACTACTATATATTACTATATACACTACACCACACCACACTACACTACTATCTCTACTATATATTACTATATACACTACACCACACCACACTACACTACTATCACTACTATATATTACTATATACACTACACCACACCACACTACACTACACTATCACTACTATATATTACTATATACACTACACCACACCACACCACACTACTATCACTACTATATATTACTATATACACTACACCACACCACACTACACTACTATCTCTACTATATATTACTATATACACTACACCACACTACACTACACTACTATCACTACTATATATTACTATATACACTCTACACCACACCACACTACACTACTATCTCTACTATATATTACTATATACACTCTACACCACACCACACTACACTACTATCACTACTATATATTACTATATACACTACACCACACCACACTACACTACTATCACTACTATATATTACTATATACACTACACCACACTACACTACACTACTATCACTACTATATATTACTATATACACTACACCACACCACACTACACTACTATCACTACTATATATTACTATATACACTACACCACACCACACTACTATCTCTACTATATATTACTATATACACTACACCACACCACACTACACTACTATCACTACTATATATTACTATATACACTCTACACCACACCACACTACACTACTATCACTACTATATATTACTATATACACTACACCACACCACACTACTATCACTACTATATATTACTATATACACTCTACACGACACCACACTACACTACTATCACTACTATATATTACTATATACACTCTACACCACACCACACTACACTACTATCACTACTATATATTACTATATACACTACACCACACCACACTACACTACTATCACTACTATATATTACTATATACACTACACCACACCACACTACTATCTCTACTATATATTACTATATACACTACACCACACCACACTACACTACTATCACTACTATATATTACTATATACACCACACCACACCACACTACACTACTATCACTACTATATATTACTATATACACTACACCACCCCACACTACACTACTATAACTACTATATATTACTATATACACTACACCACACCACACTACACTATACTATCACTACTATATATTACTATATACACTACACCACACCACACTACACTACTATAACTACTATATATTACTATATATTACTATATACACTACACCACACCACACCACACCACACTACACTACTATAACTACTATATATTACTATATACACTACACCACACCACACTACACTACTATAACTACTATATACACTCTACACCACACTACACTACTATCACTACTATATATTACTATATACACTACACCACACCACACTACACTACTATCTCTACTATATATTACTATATACACTCTACACCACACTATACTACTATCACTACTATATATTACTATATACACTACACCACACCACACTACACTACTATCTCTACTATATATTACTATATACACTACACCACACCACACTACACTACTATAACTACTATATATTACTATATACACTCTACACCACACCACACTACACTACTATCACTACTATATATTACTATATACACTACACCACACCACACTACATTACTATCACTACTATATATTACTATATACACTACACCACACCACACTACACTACTATCACTACTATATATTACTATATACACTACACCACACCACACTACACTACTATCACTACTATATATTACTATATACACTCTACACCACACTACACTACACTACTATCTCTACTATATATTACTATATACACTACACCACACCACACTACACTACTATCTCTACTATATATTACTATATACACTACACCACACCACACTACACTACTATCTCTACTATATATTACTATATACACTCTACACCACACTACACTACACTACTATCTCTACTATATATTACTATATACACTACACCACACCACACTACACTACTATCTCTACTATATATTACTATATACACTACACCACACTACACTACTATCACTACTATATATTACTATATACACTACACCACACTACACTACTATCACTACTATATATTACTATATACACTACACCACACAACACACTACAGTACTATCACTACAATATATTACTATATACACTACACCACCCCACACTACACTACTATAACTACTATATATTACTATATACACTACACCACACCACACTACACTATACTATCACTACTATATATTACTATATACACTACACCACACCACACTACACTACTATAACTACTATATATTACTATATATTACTATATACACTACACCACACCACACCACACCACACTACACTACTATAACTACTATATATTACTATATACACTACACCACACCACACTACACTACTATAACTACTATATACACTCTACACCACACTACACTACTATCACTACTATATATTACTATATACACTACACCACACCACACTACACTACTATCTCTACTATATATTACTATATACACTCTACACCACACTATACTACTATCACTACTATATATTACTATATACACTACACCACACCACACTACACTACTATCTCTACTATATATTACTATATACACTACACCACACCACACTACACTACTATAACTACTATATATTACTATATACACTCTACACCACACCACACTACACTACTATCACTACTATATATTACTATATACACTACACCACACCACACTACACTACTATCACTACTATATATTACTATATACACTACACCACACCACACTACACTACTATCACTACTATATATTACTATATACACTACACCACACCACACTACACTACTATCACTACTATATATTACTATATACACTCTACACCACACTACACTACACTACTATCTCTACTATATATTACTATATACACTACACCACACCACACTACACTACTATCTCTACTATATATTACTATATACACTACACCACACCACACTACACTACTATCTCTACTATATATTACTATATACACTACACCACACCACACTACACTACTATCACTACTATATATTACTATATACACCACACCACACTACACTACTATCACTACTATATATTACTATATACACTACACCACACAACACACTACAGTACTATCACTACAATATATTACTATATACACTACACCACACCACACTACACTACTATCACTACTATATATTACTATATACACTACACCACACCACACTACACTACTATCACTACTATATATTACTATATACACTACACCACACCACACTACACTATCACTACTATATATTACTATATACACTACACCACACCACACTACACTACTATCACTACTATATATTACTATATACACTACACCACACCACACTACACTACTATCACTACTATATATTACTATATACACTACACCACACCACACTACACTAATATCTCTACTATATATTACTATATACACTCTACACCACACCACACTACACTACTATATATTACTATATACACTCTACACCACACTACACTACACTACTATCTCTACTATATATTACTATATACACTACACCACACCACACTACACTACTATCTCTACTATATATTACTATATACACTACACCACACCACACTACACTACTATCTCTACTATATATTACTATATACACTACACCACACCACACTACACTACTATCTCTACTATATATTACTATATACACTACACCACACCACACTACACTACTATCACTACTATATATTACTATATACACTCTACACCACACTACACTACACTACTATCTCTACTATATATTACTATATACACTACACCACACCACACTACACTACTATCTCTACTATATATTACTATATACACTACACCACACCACACTACACTACTATCTCTACTATATATTACTATATACACTACACCACACCACACTACACTACTATCTCTACTATATATTACTATATACACTACACCACACCACACTACACTACTATCACTACTATATATTACTATATACACTACACCACACAACACACTACAGTACTATCACTACTATATATTACTATATACACTACACCACACCACACTACACTACTATCACTACTATATATTACTATATACACTACACCACACCACACTACACTACTATCACTACTATATATTACTATATACACTACACCACACCACACTACACTACTATCACTACTATATATTACTATATACACTCTACACCACACTACACTACACTACTATCTCTACTATATATTACTATATACACTACACCACACCACACTACACTACTATCTCTACTATATATTACTATATACACTACACCACACTACACTACTATCACTACTATATATTACTATATACACTACACCACACTACACTACTATCACTACTATATATTACTATATACACTACACCACACAACACACTACAGTACTATCACTACAATATATTACTATATACACTACACCACACCACACTACACTACTATCACTACTATATATTACTATATACACTACACCACACCACACTACACTACTATCTCTACTATATATTACTATATACACTACACCACACCACACTACACTACTATCTCTACTATATATTACTATATACACTACACCACACCACACTACACTACTATCTCTACTATATATTACTATATACACTACACCACACCACACTACACTACTATCACTACTATATATTACTATATACACTACACCACACCACACTACACTACTATCACTACTATATATTACTATATACACTACACCACACCACACTACACTAATATCTCTACTATATATTACTATATACACTCTACACCACACTACACTACACTACTATCTCTACTATATATTACTATATACACTACACCACACCACACTACACTACTATCACTACTATATATTACTATATACACTACACCACACCACACTACACTACTATCTCTACTATATATTACTATATACACTACACCACACCACACTACACTACTATCTCTACTATATATTACTATATACACTACACCACACCACACTACACTACTATCTCTACTATATATTACTATATACACTACACCACACCACACTACACTACTATCACTACTATATATTACTATATACACTACACCACACTACACTACTATCACTACTATATATTACTATATACACTACACCACACAACACACTACAGTACTATCACTACAATATATTACTATATACACTACACCACACCACACTACACTACTATCACTACTATATATTACTATATACACTACAGCACACCACACTACACTACTATCACTACTATATATTACTATATACACTACACCACACCACACTACACTATCACTACTATATATTACTATATACACTACACCACACCACACTACACTACTATCACTACTATATATTACTATATACACTACACCACACCACACTACACTATCACTACTATATATTACTATATACACTACACCACACCACACTACACTAATATCTCTACTATATATTACTATATACACTCTACACCACACCACACTACACTACTATATATTACTATATACACTACACCACACTACACTACACTACTATCTCTACTATATATTACTATATACACTACACCACACCACACTACACTACTATCTCTACTATATATTACTATATACACTACACCACACCACACTACACTACTATCTCTACTATATATTACTATATACACTACACCACACCACACTACACTACTATCACTACTATATATTACTATATACACTACACCACATTACTATATACACTACACCACACTATACTACTATCACTACTATATATTACTATATACACTACACCACACCACACTACACTACTATCACGACTATATATTACTATATACACACTACACGACACTACACTACACTACTATCACTACTATATATTACTATATACACTACACCACACCACACTACACTACTATCACTACTATATATTACTATATACACTCTACACCACACCACACTACACTACTATCTCTACTATATATTACTATATACACTCTACACCACACCACACTACACTACTATCTCTACTATATATTACTATATACACTACACCACACCACACTACACTACTATCACTACTATATATTACTATATACACTACACGACACCACACTACACTACTATCACTGCTATATATTACTATATACACTACACCACACCACACTACACTACTATCACTACTATATATTACTATATACACTACACCACACCACACTACACTACTATCACTACTATATATTACTATATACACACTACACGACACCACACTACACTACTATCACTGCTATATATTACTATATACACTACACCACACCACACTACACTACTATCACTACTATATATTACTATATACACTACACCACACCACACTACACTACTATCACTACTATATATTACTATATACACTACACCACACCACACTACACTACTATCACTACTATATATTACTATATACACACTACACGACACCACACTACACTACTATCACTGCTATATATTACTATATACACTACACCACACCACACTACACTACTATCACTACTATATATTACTATATACACTACACCACACCACACTACACTACTATCACTACTATATATTACTATATACACTACACCACACCACACTACACTGCTATCTCTACTATATATTACTATATACACTACACCACACCACACTACTATCTCTACTATATATTACTATATACACTCTACACCACACTACACTACACTACTATCACTACTATATATTACTATATACACTCTACACCACACTACACTACACTACTATCACTACTATATATTACTATATACTCTACACCACACCACACTACACTAATATCTCTACTATATATTACTATATACACTCTACACCACACTACACTACACTACTATCTCTACTATATATTACTATATACACTACACCACACCACACTACACTACTATCACTACTATATATTACTATATACACTACACCACACCACACTACACTACTATCTCTACTATATATTACTATATACACTACACCACACCACACTACACTACTATCTCTACTATATATTACTATATACACTACACCACACCACACTACACTACTATCTCTACTATATATTACTATATACACTACACCACACCACACTACACTACTATCACTACTATATATTACTATATACACTACACCACACTACACTACTATCACTACTATATATTACTATATACACTACACCACACAACACACTACAGTACTATCACTACAATATATTACTATATACACTACACCACACCACACTACACTACTATCACTACTATATATTACTATATACACTACAGCACACCACACTACACTACTATCACTACTATATATTACTATATACACTACACCACACCACACTACACTATCACTACTATATATTACTATATACACTACACCACACCACACTACACTACTATCACTACTATATATTACTATATACACTACACCACACCACACTACACTATCACTACTATATATTACTATATACACTACACCACACCACACTACACTAATATCTCTACTATATATTACTATATACACTCTACACCACACCACACTACACTACTATATATTACTATATACACTACACCACACTACACTACACTACTATCTCTACTATATATTACTATATACACTACACCACACCACACTACACTACTATCTCTACTATATATTACTATATACACTACACCACACCACACTACACTACTATCTCTACTATATATTACTATATACACTACACCACACCACACTACACTACTATCACTACTATATATTACTATATACACTACACCACATTACTATATACACTACACCACACTATACTACTATCACTACTATATATTACTATATACACTACACCACACCACACTACACTACTATCACGACTATATATTACTATATACACACTACACGACACTACACTACACTACTATCACTACTATATATTACTATATACACTACACCACACCACACTACACTACTATCACTACTATATATTACTATATACACTCTACACCACACCACACTACACTACTATCTCTACTATATATTACTATATACACTCTACACCACACCACACTACACTACTATCTCTACTATATATTACTATATACACTACACCACACCACACTACACTACTATCACTACTATATATTACTATATACACTACACGACACCACACTACACTACTATCACTGCTATATATTACTATATACACTACACCACACCACACTACACTACTATCACTACTATATATTACTATATACACTACACCACACCACACTACACTACTATCACTACTATATATTACTATATACACACTACACGACACCACACTACACTACTATCACTGCTATATATTACTATATACACTACACCACACCACACTACACTACTATCACTACTATATATTACTATATACACTACACCACACCACACTACACTACTATCACTACTATATATTACTATATACACTACACCACACCACACTACACTACTATCACTACTATATATTACTATATACACACTACACGACACCACACTACACTACTATCACTGCTATATATTACTATATACACTACACCACACCACACTACACTACTATCACTACTATATATTACTATATACACTACACCACACCACACTACACTACTATCACTACTATATATTACTATATACACTACACCACACCACACTACACTGCTATCTCTACTATATATTACTATATACACTACACCACACCACACTACTATCTCTACTATATATTACTATATACACTCTACACCACACTACACTACACTACTATCACTACTATATATTACTATATACACTCTACACCACACTACACTACACTACTATCACTACTATATATTACTATATACTCTACACCACACCACACTACACTACTATCACTACTATATATTACTATATACACACTACACAACACCACACTACACTACTATCACTGCTATATATTACTATATACACTACACCACACCACACTACACTACTATCACTACTATATATTACTATATACACTACACCACACCACACTACACTGCTATCTCTACTATATATTACTATATACACTACACCACACCACACTACACTACTATCTCTACTATATATTACTATATACACTCTACACCACACTACACTACACTACTATCACTACTATATATTACTATATACACACTACACGACACCACACTACACTACTATCACTACTATATATTACTATATACACTCTACACGACACCACACTACACTACTATCACTACTATATATTACTATATACACTCTACACGACACCACACTACACTACTATCACTACTATATATTACTATATACTCTACACCACACCACACTACACTACTATCACTACTATATATTACTATATACACACTACACAACACCACACTACACTACTATCACTGCTATATATTACTATATACACTACACCACACCACACTACACTACTATCACTACTATATATTACTATATACACTACACCACACTACACTACACTGCTATCTCTACTATATATTACTATATACACTACACCACACCACACTACACTACTATCTCTACTATATATTACTATATACACTACACCACACCACACTACACTACTATCACTACTATATATTACTATATACACTACACCACACCACACTACACTACTATCACTACTATATATTACTATATACACTACACCACACTACACTACACTGCTATCTCTACTATATATTACTATATACACTACACCACACCACACTACACTACTATCTCTACTATATATTACTATATACACCACACCACACTACACTACTATCACTACTATATATTACTATATACACTACACCACACCACACTACACTGCTATCTCTACTATATATTACTATATACACTACACCACACCACACTACACTACTATCTCTACTATATATTACTATATACACTCTACACCACACTACACTACACTACTATCACTACTATATATTACTATATACACACTACACGACAGCACACTACACTACTATCACTACTATATATTACTATATACACTCTACACGACACCACACTACACTACTATCACTACTATATATTACTATATACACTCTACACCACACTACACTACTATCACTACTATATATTACTATATACACTACACCACACCACACTACACTACTATCTCTACAATATATTACTATATACACTACACAACACCACACTACACTACTATCACTACTATATATTACTATATACACCACACCACACTACACTACTATCACTACTATATATTTCTATATACACTACACCACACCACACTACTATCACTACTATATATTACTATATACTCTACACCACATTACACTACTATCACTACTATATATTACTATATACACACTACACGACACCACACTACACTACTATCACTACTATATATTACTATATACACACTACACGACACCACACTACACTACTATCACTACTATATATTACTATATACACTCTACACCACACCACACTACACTACTATCCCTACTATATATTACTATATACACTCTACACCACACAACACACTACACTACTATCACTACTATATATTACTATATACACCACAACACACTACACTACTATCTCTACTATATATTACTATATACACTACACCACAACACACTACACTACTGTCTCTACTATATATTACTATGTACACTACACCACACCACACCACACTACACTACTATCACTACTATATATTACTATATACACTACACCACACTACACTACTATCACTACTATATATTACTATATACACTACACCACACTACACTACACTACTATCACTACTATATATTTCTATATACACTACACCACACCACACTACACTATCACTACTATATATTACTATATACACTCTACACTACACCACAGTACACTACTCTCACTACTATATATTACTATATACACTACACCACACTATACTACTATCACTACTATATATTACTATATACACTACACCACACCACACTACACTATCACTACTATATATTACTATATACACTCTACACTACACCACAGTACACTACTCTCACTACTATATATTACTATATACACTACACCACACTATACTACTATCACTACTATATATTACTATATACACTACACCACACCACACTACACTACTATCACTACTATATATTACTATATACACTACACCACACCACACTACACTACTATCACTACTATATATTACTATATACACTACACCACAGTACACTACTCTCACTACTATATATTACTATATACACTACACCACACCACACTACACTACTATCACTACTATATATTACTATATACACTACACCACAGTACACTACTCTCACTACTATATATTACTATATACAATACACTACTATCTCTACTATATATAACTATATACACTCTACACCACACCACACCACACTACTACTTATTACTATTATTATCTACTTGATATGCTATTTACTTAATATAAAATTGTATATACTACTATCTACTTGCTACATTAAAAAAAATTATTGAAGTATATTTTAATCTACTTAATATTTTGATCAGCAAAACCGCTGTTTCTTCATGTTCATTTTACACCTTAATCTTAAGGCATCTACATTTTTAAACCTCTCTCTCTCTCTATCGCTTGTTCTTGGCCTCATATTTATTACTGTTGTCATATTTATTACTGTTGAGTCACTTAAGGGATTGCTGGTCTCCATGGTAACTGGCAAGGTCATGTGACTTCCACTTCCACAGATATACACACACATATTTAAAAACATCCAGCATAGCCAACGCATGAGTGTAGCCTCTCGAAGGCCTGAGTGTGTTTATTCCAATATTATAGTTAAAATAAAACTCACAAGTATGGTAAACGTGTTTGTAAATGTGGTGTGTGAGTGTGTGTGTGTGTGTGTGTGTGTGTGTGTGAGTGTGTGTGTGGTCTCTGAGTAGGCGAGCATGATTAAACTGTGTGTGTTTATGCTCAATGTGAATGTGAGTAAGCATGTATGAATGTTGAGTGTGTTTAAGAGTGTGTGAGAGCTCACAGTTGTGAAAGGCGTGAGTGTGTGCACAAATGTAACATTGTGTTGTAGTGTATGTGAGTGTGAGTGTGCAGATACAAGTGACAGAGTGAGTGTGTGTACGAGTGTGAGATGTGTACATTTGTGAGAGTGTGTACTAGTGTGTGTCCAAGTGTAAGTGTGTGTGCCAGTTTGAGCGAATGTGTATGAGTGTAAGAGTATGTGTATTAGTGTGTGTGAGTTTGAGTAGATGTGTATGATTGTGTGTACTAGTGTGTGTCAAACTGTGTGTACTAGTTTGAGTGGACGTGTATGAGAGTATGAGTGTGTGTACTAGTGTGTGTGTGAATTTGAGTGGATGTGTATGAGTGTAGGAGTGTGTGTGTGAGTTTCAGTGGATGTGTATGAGTGTAAAAGTGTGTGTACTAGTGTAAGTTTAAGTGGATGTGTATGAGTGTGTACCAGTGTGTGTGTGTGAGTGTGAGTGGATGTGTATAAGTGCAGGAGTGTGTGTGTGTGTGAGTGTGAGTGGATGTGTATGAGTGTAGGAGTGTGTGTGTGAGTGTGAGTGGATGTGTATGAGTGTAGGAGTGTGTGTGTGAGTGTGAGTGGATGTGTATAAGTGTAGGAGTGTGTGTGTGTGAGTGTGAGTGGATGTGTATGAGTGTAGGAGTGTGTGTGTGTGTGTGAGTTTGAGTGGATGTGTATGAGTGTAGGAGTGTGTGTGTGTGTGTGTGTGTGTGTGTGTGAGTGTGAGTGGATGTGTATAAGTGTAGGAGTGTGTGTACTAGTGTGTGTGAATGTGAGTGGATGTGTATGAGTGTAAGAGTGTGTGTGTGAGTTTGAGTGGATGTGTTGAGAGTGTAAGAGTGTAAGTACTAGTGTGTGTGTGAGTGGATGTGTATGAGTGTAGGAGTGTGTGTACTAGTGTGTGTGCAAGTTTGAGTGGATGTGTATAAGTGTAGGAGTGTGTGTGTGTAAGTTTGAGTGGATGTGTATGAGTGTGTGTACTAGTGTGTGTGTAATTTGGAGTGGATGTGTATGAGTGTAGGAGTGTGTGTGTGTGTAAGTTTGAGTGGATGTGTATAAGTGTGTGTACTAGTGTGTGTGTGTAATTTGGAGTGGATGTGTATGAGTGTAGGAGTGTGTGTACTAGTGTGTGTGAGTGTGAGTGGATGTGTATGAGTGTAAGACTGTGTGTACTAGTGTGTGTGTGAGTGGATGTGTATGAGTGTAGGAGTGTGTGTACTAGTGTGTGTGTGTAAGTTTGAGTGGATGTGTATGAGTGTGTGTACTAGTGTGTGTGTAATTTGGAGTGGATGTGTATGAGTGTAAGACTGTGTGTACTAGTGTGTGTGTGAGTGGATGTGTATGAGCGTTGGTTTTTGTGGCTTATGAGGACTTTTGACCTGATTACGTACCGACACTACGGGGACATTTGGAATTATGAGGACAGGGACAGTGTCCCCATAATTCCTCTAATATATCTATATATATCTAAGTAAGAGAAGCTAAAATTCAAAGTTTCGGTCGAAGTCCACTTACACCACATACCCCTGAAACTGACTTTACACAGTGTTAACTCGGAATTTAATATAGCGCCCCCTTTAGTCTGGTCTTGGTATTGCACCAACTTACACACTCACACAAAATTTGAGCCTTCTGATTGGCTACCGCTGACTCGCCTAATTCGCGCTCTGATTGGCTGCGGCCGATGTCATTCATGTCACGTGTCTCGGTTTGTGGGCGGAGTTTCTCTATGTGCAGCGCGTCATCATGCGGAACTCATAATACGTCAATCTTTAAAAAACAGGTATGAGAATTAACTTTATACACTTTATTAAATGTACTTTATATGATTATATTGCAAAATGCACGTTTACTTTAGTTTATACATATTCAGATTAAAAAATAAAAGATTATGCTCATGAGAATGGGGTACATGTTTAGTCTAATGAGTATATCTTAAAAATCCTGCTAGTTACCATAATAATCACAGAATTCTCTACTTTAAAAACTTGGCAAATGTATTTTTAATGAATGAGTTTAAGTGTAGGTTATGGTTTATGTGAATTTGGTTTAATTAATATAAACGGGAAATATCGGTAAATTAGCATGGTAGCGTTGCTAATGATATTTAATGCTAATGTGCGACATCGCTGATCTTTAAATCATCTCTTCCGGAACACAGTGCGGGTGTATGGTTTGTAGCTCAAATGGTTTCGAGTGGCCTGCGTTAGCTGAACACAAGCAACAACCGGTAAACAACAAACAGCATGGAGACTGGAGAAGTGTTTATTTCGGTGTTATTTTATTAATCCCGGAGCGAACTCTATTAACTGTTAGTTAGCTGCAGTTGCTTAGTTTGGCTGCACCACTTCCTGTTAGCTCGCGCCGCTGTAGTGCGTGTCGGGCGCGCGCGTCGGGGGCGCGCGATTTAACACTAACATTTTATCATGCTGCAGCTGCGGGTTTTACTCTCTCTGACCCCTGACAGTCTCTACACGCCTCGTAAATAAGCTAGTTCGCACCTTTAAATAACTATATATATTTATTATATATATGTTTATTATATATTTTTATATATAGTATATAAATGAGAGTGGTGTGGTTTGTTTATCAGCTGTGTGTGCTGGTGCTGCGGTGACGTCACAGCAGAGTAACTGCACATCCCTCAGCATCACTGATGGAGCCCTCGGTAGGCTCACAGGAAATTTACATTGCTTTACATTTATATAACAATAACCTATATACAGGCCAAAGTGTTTTAAGGCTTCAAACTTAAGTATAAACTAAATGAACTAAAGTACTAAGGATGAGTTGTGCGTGGACACACAGCGTCCGGTGTACAGACTGTGTGAGATGAAGCTGAGGAGGAGGAGGAGAGACAATCCCAAACAGGAGGCTGAATATTTCACATCTGCTGCCAAAGACAAGGAGGGATTTGATGTGAAATATATAAATTCATTTATAGGTAAGTCTTAATATGTCATTCTTTGTTATTTTTTTTGTTTAAAAAATTATTATTCTTATTTAGGAGCATCAGGATGTTAGAGAACACTGCAGATGTGCTGCTCGGCTTGAATAAACACTGGACTAACAGGTGTTGTGCTTTCTCATACAGGACGTGGAGTATTCAGTTGTGTTCATTTTGATAAGGGAGATTTTCTTTTGGAGTACAGAGGACAACTCATAAACAAAGCTGATCGACGACAGAAGTTATATCACGATGCCATGAAAGCGTTCATGTATGAATTCCGTTTCAATGGAAGACTCTTATGGTATGTATAACATTGCATTGTTCTTCATATAATGTTTTCTGTAAGATCATGCTAATGCATAAAGTTTTGAAAAGGTCTTCTGTGCAGCCACAAGATGTTATGTGTTGTCTTATATCATGCTTCAGTGTCGATGCTTCCAGAGAAGATGGTTCCCTTGGGAGACTTGTCAATGATGACCACATCAGCCCAAACAGCAAAATGAAAATAATCACTGTAGAGGGAAAGCCTCATCTGTGTTTATTTGCGACTAGGAGCATCGACCCTGGAGAAGAAATCACATACGACTATGGCAATTCTGAGTTGCCTTGGAGAAATAAGGTATTGAAGATTGAACTATTCAGTGTTATTGGGCCACGCTTAAACATGCCGGTGCAAACATAACTTACAAATCATTACATGCTACAATCATCTAATTATATTCCCAATATTTTACACTGTCCTAACAAATCTTCACAGATTGTAGCTGAAGAACACCAACTGCCACCAGAGGAAAACAGCACTATGGCATTGAGTGAGGCCAGGAGGGTGAAAGACAATCAGTCTCTGTCACAGCACCAGGTATCCTGTAGTCAGTGAAAGAATTGGAAGATGGCTAACATGGTCTGCTGAAACCAAGCAGTGCTCCAGTTTTAATACATGCCTTTCGTCTTGCTCTTTAACCTGTTCTGTAGGCTGTTTCTGAGGCAGACCCCTTTACCCCTGTGACCGAAGATACCCAGGCAGCCATCAACCAAACAGAACAGGTCATTTACAGAAATATATAATGAATTAAAACCTGTTGATTCTACATATACAATTCTATACCCAATTTACAAGCTTGAATAATAAGTATTGAAAATTTGGTTTTATTAATAATAAATGTTTTATGATGTCTGTTTTTAGAATATAGCTGGAGCCGTCACTGAGGTTACATCAGAGCTGACGTCTGTGATGGACAAGTTGGAGACTGATGTTCTGGGAGGAGAGACAGAAAAGGTAAACTATAGAAATCATGTTTTGATTAATGATCCCCCTATCAGCTTGTGTGTGGCACAGCAGTGGTTTATCAGTACACTGGGTATTAAAGGGACCTTGTAGACATGTGATAGTAAATGCACATCAGCAGCTGTGTGTAAAGCATCTGACAGAAACCTGGTCTCGAGGGACTTCACTTTGTGAAGCTATATCATGTACACCACATACATTATCTTAAATTGGCATTTAATAGATGTATAGTTACTGACTAGAGTTCATTCCTTTTACTATGTGCAGTGTGTTATATTCTCATCCCTCAGTAGTAGGGGACCATTATAGGAGCAGCACTGAGTATATATGTGGTCTACCGTGAGTACAGCAGTGACACACACGTTACAGTGTGTGGGGTGCAGTTATGAGTTAATCAGCTACAGCACTGTTTTTACGGGCATCATTGTCACTGATGGATGTTCATTATATGGGTATAAATAGTATACCATATATACAGTGCACTTCCCTAATATACTGTATATACAGTGCACATATGAACACTTCCCAGAGCCCTGACCTAAACCCTATAGAGCATTTGAGAGATGCAATGATGGAAGACAGCTGATGCGCTACTGTGGATGAACTGAAAATTTGTTGATTGAAACTCGTTGGAAACTTCCAGCACAACTGTTACAGAAAATCGCTGATTCCAAATTCTTCTTGGGAATACTGTGTGTGTGTGTAACAATTGTGAAATGAGAAAAATGTTTTGTGATGTCTGTTTTTAGAATATAGCTGGAGCCGTCACTGAGGTTACATCAGAGCTGACGTCTGTGATGGACAAGTTGGAGACTGATGTTCCAGGAGGAGAGACAGAAAAGGTAAATTGTAGAAATCATCATCTGATTAATTATCTCCCTAATTGTTCTGTGCAGTTTGCGGAGTTTGAGGGAGTTTTTAATCACAGTACACTGTCTGTTTAAAGTCACTGGGACTGGTGCACTGTAATAGTGAAGTGTGTCTGTGAGCTGCTCCTCGCACTGGAAACATTTCTTGAGCACAGAGATAGAAGTGTCTGCAGTTGTAGGCACTATATTAAGAATGTAGTTAGTGTGTGTATGTGATGTGTATGGCTGAGACCTGTTTTATGAGAACACTGTGTCTAATGAGAACCTTTAGGAACTATGCTATAAGGATCCTCTACCAGAGGAATATTAGTGTGTGTCAGTGTGTTTGACTAGTACATGGTATATGAGGACAGTATTGATTTATATGATGACTCTGTGTTCATCAGCTTGTGTGTGGCACAGCACTGGTTTATCAGTACACTGGGTATTAAAGGGACCTTGTAGACATGTGATAGTAAATGCACATCAGCAGCTGTGTGTAAAGCGTCTGACAGAAACATGGTCTCGAGGGACTTCACTTTGTGAAGCTATATCATGAACACCATATACATTATTAGGTATTTATCTGCCTCTTCAGAGTCACTGGGAGTGGTGCACTGTAAATGTGTATTGATCTGACTTGGGTGCTGGTTTATCATCATAGAAATCTCTTGTTATTTTTGTTTTTAGAATACAGCTGGAACCATTACTGAGGTTACAACAGTGCTGACGACTATAAAGGACAAGATGGAGCCTGAGGTTCCAAGAAAGGAGACAGAAAAGGTAATTTTGAGATCATCTTCTGATTAATTATGTCCAAAAGGATACCCATTGCCTGCTAATGTCACTAAACTGGTTAGAAAGACACTATAGCTGCCCTGCCTGTCTGATGTTTGGAATGAGAATGGAGTTTTTTTGATGTCTTCAATTTTTTTTGGATACACTTCCTGTATATCAAATAGTCATAAAGTCGAGTGCGAGAGTAAAGGGTGCCTGATACATGCATGCAGAGAGCTGTTGGAGGTCAGACATGTCAGAAAATGTAACTGAACATAGTATAGTGTGAGTGTCAAGGAACTGATGCATAGCACATTTGTTGTAGACTACTGTTGCCTATTTAATGGTGTAGTTTGCATGGAAAACACCATTAGTTAAAGCTAATGCATGTTTGAACCAAAATAGGTTTAAAAATTGTATTGCCCTTTTGGATCTTGAATGTGACACTAACTTTTGTACCCACCACCCACTCGGTGTAACATTTTAATTCATGAAAATGGTGTTTGGTGTTTGCCAGAAAATACTCCTAGCCTGGTTAATCTGTAACCTTAACATTTTGTTGTCTAATATTTCAGATTACCATTGTGAAGGAGCAATCTGGGCCTGAGGAAAAAGATACAATAGCACCAAGTGAGAAAACAGAAAAAGTAAGTTTGCTGGATAGACATTATTTCTGGCTTATGATATTTCTATGGAATACATCATCAATAATTTCCTTCATTATTTGTATAATTTATTTCATGTTGCATAATTTCAAATATCTACTGTATGTGTAATGACCAAAGCCATTCATACACTATGTCGAATATCACATTAGTGAGCAACATGTTCTGCTATCAAAACCTATATTTATCAGTTATTTTGATCATTTTTGATTTGTTTTAAAAACATACATTTTGCTTTTTTTGTCACCATTGCCTCATACTTAAACACATCCAGAATTAAAATGAAGACGTGTGAAAGAGAATGCTGATGCAGTATCTAGAATATCCAGATACTTGTTAGTATTTTGTCACCTCAGCTTTTGTTATATAAAGTCAAGAGTAAAACCTCTAACAGGCATGCTCTTTTTGTCTGTATTTGTATTTGAGTTGTGAAAATGCCCAAAGTGCACATCATCTAACATCAAATAAATGGATTTTGCTTTCCATGTTATTCCTCCACTAGAGTTACTTTTAGACAAATATTTTTGGTTGTGATGTCAAATGAGTTTTATTAATTCTATTCACAGAATTGTAAACATGAAATGGTCTTCACAACTGTTTCGAGCATGAACAAATGTGCAGCATGTGTTGGACCTGTAGCATCACTCAAATGGATTGGTCTGAGATGCAAAGGTCAGTAATGTACTTTACAGTATTTAAGATGGCAGTTAATTTATAACTGGTATGGTTTGTCCAATTGGCCCATTGTTTCCAGACAGTGGTCCTGGTCTCATAAATTCATAAGGTTTGAAAATTATTAATAAAATTCTAAGCTTCATCTTTTTATATTGAGTTAAGGCAACAGTTGTGGTGTTTTTAGTTTTATGTGTATTGAAGTCTTACATTCTTACTTATTTACTTCTCTCTCTTTTGCAGTCTGCAATTGTTTTTGGCACAAGTCCTGCTTTGTAAAACTTATTAAGAATGAGTCACTATCATGGGTGAGTGCATTTATAATTCATTATATAAATTTTAGTCATTTGCAAGTGCAATTTCTAGTGATCGTTTGTTTTCTGGTACTAGAGAGTAAGTACTGGTGAGGATGAATCACTAGATGAAGAATATGTGCCACAGTCAGAGTCAGACAGTGAATCTGAGAGTTCAGTAGAGTTACAAGGAGAATGCCCCTTGAATATGGAGAAACGAAAGGCTATTTATTCCCAGATTGCCAAGTTGAATCCTGAAGGTGCAAGCAAGGGCAAAGTGTGTGTTAAGGCCAGAGAAGAAGTTGGTTTACTTTATGAGGAGCAGTTGACTGATGTAGATTATGACAGTGAAGCGAGCTATACACAAACCTCAGATAATCTTTCAAGCAAAGTTCAGGGTAAGCAAGTGTCTGAGACCTACAGAACGTCAAAAGTTGCAGTTTTAGGCAGTGCATCAGACAGTTTAATGCTGCCAACAACAGTCACTGGAACATCTGCAAGCCAGCAACTGTTGGAAGTAAGAGAGGGAGCTGGTGGAAGTGATTTACATGGAGATGTTGAGGAATCATTAATGGCAGAGGGCAAAGCTAAAGTGGATGAAGCTGAGGAGTGTCTTCAGTCATCTGTAATTTCTTGTACTGAAAATAAGAAAAACTACTGATGGATTAGAAATTACAAAAGTCATTGCGTACTACAGAGGCAACGTCATCTTCTTTCATTGCACTTAAAAGCTTCCAAACCCCAGGAGATATCTGGTGTGGGAATGTAGACTCTGCCATGGCTGCCAAACCCAAAACCCTGACCCTACCGTGGTGTTCATTTAGTTCTCCTGGCTAAACTGATGGAAGTGAATCTGAGAATGGCACTGAAAGTGAGAATATGAATGTGTCTATGAGTGCACCAGTGCAGATTGGTAGGTTTTTCTAACTTATTGATGTGTTACATGCCCAATTGTTTTGGTCATGATCAGTCCACACTGTTTGTGTGCTGAATAATGTGGTAATCTCTTCTTACAGGGATGCAGAAGGATCACCCACCAAAAGAAGCCAAAGCTGGATGTTCTGGTTGTATTTTCCAAGTTATATATGTGGTTTTGACTTTTATTTTAGTCATATAACTCATAATTATCATTTTTGTTTTACCTATTTTTAATTTGAAACAAAAGTATATGTCATCATATCTCCCAGTCTTTATGGTTGTATGATGTGCATATTTATATACTTGTTTGTTTAGTCTCAAACACAGATGCTTTGCCCATGTCCCATAGAGCACCTGCTGTTTTATGTGCAATAAGCTGGCTATAAGGTTCACAATTTTAAACATCACAATCTAATTGATTCTTTTGATACGTGTTGTATACACCAATCAGACATAACAACCAGTGAAAGGTGAAGTGAATAACATTGATTATTTCTCTACGATGGCATTTGTTGAGGGTTGGGATATATTGGTATAACAGTCAGTTCTCTGTGTTGATGTGTTAGAAGCAGGAAAAATGGGCAAGGGATGCTACATAAAGGTTCCTCTGAAAGTAACGGAACAGCAAGCTCAATTAGTCTGTTTTTGCTATACACTGAAGACGTTTGGGTTTGAGGTCAAAAGATGAATATGAGATGATGGTTTAGAATTTCAGCTTTCATTTCCTGATTTTTATATCTGTGTTACACAGATTAAAACATGGCACCTTTTGGTATAGGCACAAATTCTCTTAAAGTAAATTAAACAGCACTTAATATTTGGTTCATATCCCTTACTTGCAATAACTGTATCAAGCCAGCATACATACATCCCATATACATCGCTCAAAACAAGAGTAGCTGTTCATAGCTACTAATTCTTTAAACTATCAATTTAACAGGATACACCTGGGCAACAAGAAACACCAGTCACATGTTCCAACATACTTCATCACTTGAAAATAAAATGTTTAAAAAATCTATATGTAAATATCAGGAAAAAAAGCTAAAATTCTGAGCTATCATTTTATATTCGTCATTTGATCTTAAACCCAGATGTCTAGGTATAGGAAAAACAATATAATTGAACTTGCTTTTCAGAGGGGACTGTATTTAACAGAGTTAAAAATTATGTTAACAGTTAACAGTTATGTTTTTTAAGTGCTCAGTTGTAGTATCCCTAACCTGAGTTGCTTAATGTTCTGTAATTGTTGTATAGAAGGACTTGTTCTGTTAAGTCACAGGTGACCCGGTAAATCACCATGTGGTCATGTTTGTGTTTGTGTTAAGTCGAGTACCAATAAAACATGCCTGTCCTTCTAATACAGTGTAAAGTCTTTTTTTGTGTATTGTTAAACTGATGTCCCGATAAAGCGGTGTGACCTTATAAGTACCAATTCTGTCGGAGGCGGGAGCTTCTCAGACGGTCCTTATATGCAACCATAATGTCAGGTCTTGTGTTTAAGAGTTTAATTTTGCGTAGAAGAAATCTGAAGTGAAATTTGTCTTGCTAAAAAAAAACCAAATTTTTTGATGTTTACGGCATTGCTGTAGCACAAAGGGAAAGGTGGGTCCCCTTAAACCACGTTTCAACTGGTTTGGCCGGCAAAGTCCTCGTAAGACTTAAAAACCAGTATGTGTGTGTAGGAGTGTGTGTACTAGTGTGTGTGTGTAAGTTTGAGTGGATGTGTATGAGTGTGTGTACTAGTGTGTGTGTAATTTGGAGTGGATGTGTATGAGTGTAGGAGTGTGTGTACTAGTGTGTGTGAGTGTAAGTGGATGTGTATGAGTGTAGGAGTGTGTGTGTGAGTGTGAGTGGATGTGTATGAGTGTAGGAGTGTGTGTGTGAGTGTGAGTGGATGTGTATAAGTGTAGGAGTGTGTGTGTGTGAGTGTGAGTGGATGTGTATGAGTGTAGGAGTGTGTGTGTGTGTGTGAGTTTGAGTGGATGTGTATGAGTGTAGGAGTGTGTGTGTGTGTGTGTGTGTGTGTGTGTGAGTGTGAGTGGATGTGTATAAGTGTAGGAGTGTGTGTACTAGTGTGTGTGAATGTGAGTGGATGTGTATGAGTGTAAGAGTGTGTGTGTGAGTTTGAGTGGATGTGTTGAGAGTGTAAGAGTGTAAGTACTAGTGTGTGTGTGAGTGGATGTGTATGAGTGTAGGAGTGTGTGTACTAGTGTGTGTGCAAGTTTGAGTGGATGTGTATAAGTGTAGGAGTGTGTGTGTGTAAGTTTGAGTGGATGTGTATGAGTGTGTGTACTAGTGTGTGTGTAATTTGGAGTGGATGTGTATGAGTGTAGGAGTGTGTGTGTGTGTAAGTTTGAGTGGATGTGTATGAGTGTGTGTACTAGTGTGTGTGAGTGTGAGTGGATGTGTATGAGTGTGTGTACTAGTGTGTGTGAGTGTGAGTGGATGTGTATGAGTGTAGGAGTGTGTGTGTGTGTAAGTTTGAGTGGATGTGTATGAGTGTGTGTACTAGTGTGTGTGTGTAATTTGGAGTGGATGTGTATGAGTGTAGGAGTGTGTGTACTAGTGTGTGTGAGTGTGAGTGGATGTGTATGAGTGTAAGACTGTGTGTACTAGTGTGTGTGTGAGTGGATGTGTATGAGTGTAGGAGTGTGTGTACTAGTGTGTGTGTGCGAGTTTGAGTGGATGTGTATAAGTGTAGGAGTGTGTGTGTGTGTAATTTGGAGTGGATGTGTATGAGTGTAGGAGTGTGTGTGTGTAAGTTTGAGTGGATGTGTATAAGTGTGTGTACTAGTGTGTGTGTGTAATTTGGAGTGGATGTGTATGAGTGTAGGAGTGTGTGTGTGTAAGTTTGAGTGGATGTGTATAAGTGTGTGTACTAGTGTGTGTGTGTAATTTGGAGTGGATGTGTATAAGTGTAGGAGTGTGTGTGTGTAAGTTTGAGTGGATGTGTATGAGTGTGTGTACTAGTGTGTGTGTGTAATTTGGAGTGGATGTGTATGAGTGTAGGAGTGTGTGTACTAGTGTGTGTGTGTAAGTTTGAGTGGATGTGTATGAGTGTGTGTACTAGTGTGTGTGAGTGTAAGTGGATGTGTATGAGTGTAGGAGTGTGTGTGTGTAAGTTTGAGTGGATGTGTATAAGTGTGTGTACTAGTGTGTGTTTGTAATTTGGAGTGGATGTGTATGAGTGTAGGAGTGTGTGTACTAGTGTGTGAGTGTGAGTGGATGTGTATGAGTGTAGGAGTGTGTGTACTAGTGTGTGACTGACTGGATGTATATGAGTGTAAGAGTGTTTGTGCCAGAGACTGTGTGTAGTCTGTGTCACTGATCTATGTGTGTGTGTGTGTGTGTGTGAGCACCACAACAATGAGTAGACTATTTCAGAAATCTAAACTCCGTCTCCGTCAGAAGCTGAGCTAAAATACCCACAATTTCATGGAAATGGCTCACAGGGTCTCCAGTAGCAACAGTGACCACGGTGACGTTTCTGATTTTTGATGTCACTTTGAAGTAAGAGCTTAAAAACGATGAATAGTGTCTGTTAAACCATTAAAGGTTCTTCATTCCGGAGGTTCTGTCTAGAACCCTATAGTAGAGTGTGTTCCTATCACAGCCTGGTTTTGTGGAAGCTAAAAACCTTTTAATTATCCAATGAACTCGTGAAGAACTCTTACAGAAGCCACTACAGTGCTGTTGAATTCTGGATTCTGATTGGTCAGAAGGTGCTGAATCATTTTCTGTAACACATATGGCGAAGTTTTCTGCACTGTAAACCCTAATGTAGTCTTTACTTAAACAATCATCTAATCCTGACTAAACATTACTCAGAATGTTGCATTTTGTACCTATAAATCAAAAATCTAAGTTTGTTTAACTTGTTTACCTACAAAATACATTAACTTAAGGTTTGAAGTGTTATGAACTCAAAATCAGCTCACTCTGGGCTTTCTTTGATGTGATTGGCCATGCAAGGATTTCCGCCTAGCAACAAGAGAACTAATGCTCTGATTGGTAGATAACTGCAGAGGGCGGTCCTCTTCGTCTGGTCTGTTGCTGGTCCTGGTGTAGTGAAGTTCAAGAGTTCCTCATGAGCTTTACAAAGAAACGGCAATCATGTAGAGGATGTTTTGTAAATAAAATATTTATATTTTGCTAAAAAGTGTTAATTTCCCCTATTTATGGAGACTTTTGGGACGCCCTGTATTTAAGTACGCTTGAAATGAAAACCAAATTAGGTGAACTTAATTATTTCAGTACATTGATTCCCTGGTGGACTAGCGGCTAGCTGCTAGCGGCTAGCGTGCGGTGTGGCCCGGGTTTGATTCACGGTCAGTGTACAGTATATGAACACCAAGTTAAGTGAACTTAACAATTTAAGCACGGTCTACATGAGCACCAAGTTACCTGAAATTAAAATATACAATTTTTGGGAGAAACTATTACTCAATTAAACGGAGGGAACGAGTTTACTCAATCAACTGAGTCCAGTCAACTTGTTAGGGTTTTCAGTGTGTGAAAGGAGATGTTTATTTAACATTTATGGAAGGAGTCTCCAGTGTCAGCGCTTTGTAACAGAGGAGTTTACGCTTCTTTGCGGTTTCCCAGTAACACGACAAGCTGCGGCTTTTTTAGTCTTATTAACTTTAAGAGAGAGATAAAAAGAGAGGCTGGTGAGAAAACGAGTGTTTATAGCTGCTATAACGTAAGTGAGAAGAGAAAATCAATTTTTTATTGTAATAAATAAAAAATATTGCAATTGTTGAAAATGTGCTGTGGTATAAGAGGAATAAAACACTTCAGGACATGCTGTAAAAGGAAAATAAGGGAACGCAAGAGCCCTTGGTTCTAAGGAGAACCTCTTCATTTGGAAGAAGGTAAAAATTCGACTGGACTTCATTCACACACACTTTACTACTCCAAAACAGCCAGTGTTTTTGTGTGTGTGTGTGTGTGTGTGTGTGTGAAGGAAACGTTTCACTTCGCTGCGATGTGAATATACAGTTAGCGTTTCTGTCTGTGGTGGTGGTGAATTTTGCGCTTCTTTTGTACCCTCAGCGTTCCCAGGAGGCCGATTAAATTAACTCCACAACGTTACTGAAGCTAAAGTCGAAGTCTCAAGTCTTTATAACTTTAAATATTTCCTACTAATATAATTCCGCTGTGGATTGCACTTCGCTTTATTTTTTCCTCACTTGAAAATTGATGAATCCATAGAGATCTTACACACACACAAACACACACACACACTCTATAGACCCTTTAAATAGTGTGTGTGAAGCTGAGAGTTACGGCTGAATGTGGACACAGAATTTGTTCCAGGATTCCAGTTGTAGTTTTTCATTTTTCATTTTAAAAAATCAATCAATTAATTAATTTTTAAGGATTGGAATGATGGAGGAAAAGAAGGGAAGAATAAGAAAAGGAAGAGATGAGAGGAAGAAAAGCGAGGAGAGAGGAATGGGAGAAGAAATAATAAAGAGGAAAGAAAAGGAACGAAAGAAGAACAAGACAGTGTATAAATAAAATTAAGAAAATTAAATAAACAAGAGGAAAAAAGAAAGGAAGGAAGAGAAAAAGAAAGACAAAAAGACAGGGAAAGTGAAAAAGAAAAGGATGAGAAAAGAACATGAGGAAGAAGAAGCGACCTTGGGTGTTGGAAAGGCGCTATATAAATAAAAATTATTATTATTATTATTATTATTATTATTAAGAAGAAAAGAAAGGGTGAGACAGGAAAGGAAAGGAATGAAATGGAAATGAAAGGAAAGCAGATGAGAGGAGAGAAAAGAATTGGAAAGCAGAATGCTGGAAAGGAAACAAAAAGAAAATAAAAGAAAGAAATGGAAATTAAAAGGAAAGGAAATTGGAAAGGAAAAGGAAAGAAAGCAAAGGAGAGAAATAGAAAATATGGATAATGAAGGAGAAGGAGAGAAGATAATAGGGAAAGGAAAAAAGAAAGAATGGAAAGGATAGGAAGAAGAGGAAAAACAGGAAGATAAGAGAAAGAAAGTAATGAAAGAGAAGAGGAAAGGGGGAAAAGAAAGAGCAGGGTAAGAAAATTGAAACAAGTGAAAGGAGAGAAAAGGATTCAAGACGAAAAGGAAGTGAAAAGAAATGAACGGCAAGTAAGAAAAAGTAAAGGTAAAAAACAGCAGAGATAGGAAAAGAAAAGGAAAGCAGGGAAGACAAAAAGAAAGAAAGAGTTAAAAGAAAAGGTATAGAAAAGGAAAGACAAGGAAGGAAAGCAAAAGGAAACTAAAGGAAAAGAAAGAAAAGAAAAAGACAGGAAGAGTGTTTTTTTTTCTTTATGGAAAATTGAAATTGAAATTAGAAATTGACATTAAAATGAATTTTTCTTTATGGTTCTGATTTATTCTGACACAGTGTGTGTGTGTGTGTGTGTGTGTGTGTGTGTGTGTGCGCTCACTGCACTCATCTATAATGTCATGTGTTAATGAATACACACGTTATGAACGTTATCAAAATGAAGTGGTGTTTTTTAGGCGTTAATTACAGCATAATCTCGTCAGTTATCATCATCATCAGCTACACTGTGACGTGGAGGATAATTACAGCAGCAGCGACAGTGAAGACGTTCAGGTAAACGAACACGTAATCAATAATTAACGCTAAATATCTTCATATATAATCCCTCAGGACGTGTATTACGTCGTGTGTTTTGTGGGAAACGTGCTTGACGCAGTATCTGGGGTTTTTCAGTGTCTCTTTTTTGTGATACGCAGAAAAGTATTTAATTTTTTTAAAAACAGTCTTTCTCTTCTTTTTGTAGCTAAAATGATAACTGATAACTACAGCCAAAATTATTTATAAAATTCTTTTCACAATCTAGCGATAGATAGCTAAATATCTGAACTTTCTAGTGTTTTTAACCTAAAAGTCACAATCTGGAAATCCTGAACATCCCAGCTAACAATTTTAGGTTCGTAAAACATTTTCTACTAACGCTACACGCTAACGCTAACGCGACTAGTTTTCAATATATAGTGTTTCTATAAGCAATAAAACACTGTGTTGTGCTGTTACAGTAAATTAATCAACAACAGGGTGATGTGATGAAGCTGAGTTACTGTCACCACCCCAAAGTTATTTTTAAAGATATTTTTCTAGTCTTAAAATGTTTTATTCCTCTTATACCACAGCAATTTACAAACAATTACAACAGTTTATTCACTAAAGAACGACACGTCATACTTTTTGTCAGTTTATTGTTACAGTTAATGTTGTGAAAACAAGTTAGTTCCTGTTCTCACTTACATTATAGCAGCTTTATTCTCGCTCATGAAGTTAATATCGCCTTCCATGAACGTTAAATAAACTTCTCCTTACAGAAAACTTCACCATTTTAAGTCCCCGTGAATGAGCTGTTGCTATAGAAACGATAACGTATGAGAACGAGCGCATTCATTATAAATAAACCTGCTGCACTACTGTCAGAGCTGCTGTTCTAGAGAATTAATCAACACCTTCTGACCAATCACAATCATGACACCTTGATATGAATAATCGGGTCCCACTGGGGTCGTGTGGTGTGTGTGTGTGTGTGTGTGTGTGTGGTACGTACCATTTGCCCTCTGCTTTCTTTCCAGGTCAGAGAGCGTTTTGGCACAGTGTGTGTGTGTGTGTGTGTGTGTGTGTCTTGATGTTCTAGTTCTGCAGCGTCAGTGTGTTTGGACGTGTGTCCTTAAGGTTCATATTTATGAGCCGTAAATATAGTTTTAAAAAGATATTTTTTCATGCAACACATTGTGTATTGAAGCTATGATACTGTATTTTGACTCTTATGTCATCATATTTCTCTCCTCTGTTCCTTGTTCTCGTTCTGTCTATCTCTCTCTCTCTCTCTCTCTCTCTCTTTCTCTCTCTCTCTCTCATGCTGCCTGCTTTTGAATCAATAACTCATCTTTAGACGTCGATTTTTCCTGTCCCCCACAGGAAAACAAACGTCCTTCTCCAGGACAAACAGAAGAGAAAGTGAGATGTACGGACAGAGAGAGATAAAAAGAAAGAGGGGGAGACAGAAAGAGAGAGAGAGCGAGAGAGAGAGAGGGAGATGGGAGCGACTCTTAAGATAATTTGTAAATATCTGCAAATCTGTAAATATAATGCAAAGAAAGATATCCCTTTAGCTCTGAGTAAAAAAAGAGATATGAGAGTGAGAGAGAGATAGAGAGAGAGAGAGAGAGAGAAAGAGAGAGAGAGTGGATAGAGAGAGCGAGAAAAAGGAAAATGATTGAAAGCATAGTTAAGGGGTGGATGATTATCTCTTGTCTTGGAGGTTATACTTTACGACTATATCACTGCAAAGGACAGGAGTGAAGGAGTAAAGAAAGGAGAAATAAAGAGAGGAAGAGACGAGTGACAGGAAGGAACCGGAAAAGGGGATGACTTGAAGAAAATGAAGGACAGAAGAGGGGAACCACAAGGAATAAAGGAAGAAAAAAGCGAATGTATGAAATGAAAAAAAAGAGAGAAGAGGAAATGAAAGGACAGATTTGGAGGTGAAAGGAAAGCAAAGTAAAGAAAACTTAAGGAAAAGAAAGAAAGAAAGAAAGAAAGAAAGAAAGAAGGAAAGAGGAAGGGGAAAAGGGAGTGAAAGAGAAAGAAAAGAGACAGAGACACAGGAAAGGAAAAAAATGGAAAAAGGAGAAGAAACAAAAGCATAGCAGATGAAAAGAAAGAAAAGAGTTGAAAGGAAGTGGATACCAATAGAATGACAGGGAATGAAAGGAAAGGAAAAGAAAGTAATTGGAAAGAAAGGAAAGAAGAGAAAAAAGGAAATTGAAAAGGGCAGGAAAAGGATAGAAGATATAAAGAAAGGCATGAAAAACAATAATAAGGAAAGGTAAGAAAGGGATGAGAGCAAGGAAAAAAGGAAAGAAAAAAGAAAGGAAAGAAAAAAGAAAAACATTGAAAGGAACGAAATGGAAACAAGTGAAAGTGGAGCAAGTGATATAATACAAAAAGAAAGGGGAAGAAAAGCAGAGAAAGAAAAGGGATGGAAAGGAAAGAAAGACAGAAAGAATCTCACTGTATGGAGAGAGAGGGAGAGAGAGAGAGAGAGCGAGAGACAGACAGGTACAGGGTGATGTCTCACTGAAGATGGAGTGTTCAGATGGCTGCCAGTGGTTGGATTTGACCTTTTAAAAGATAGAGGAGGCGACGCATTCACTTCCTCCATCTCATCACTTACCAACCGAGTGCGCTAATGTCCAGGACTTCCTTTCTCTCTGTGTGTGTGTGTGTGTGTGTGTGTGTGTGTCTGTGTGTGTGTGTGTCTCCACGCTGTCACTGGAGGTCCCCATAATGATAGGATTATGTCAATTTTGACCTTCTGGGGACATTCGGTTGTTAATTTTGATGAGGATGAAAAATCTACGTAAACAACAACAACAACAACAACAACTAAATGATAATATAATAATAGTTCAGCATTTGCGAATGCAGGCCACGCCCTTACCGACTGACATGCCACGAAAGAGTGATTATGAACTGTAAAATGTGTGGTGTGTTGTTCATTTCATCATCATTGTGACAATAAGGAGTGGCCTGCATTGTTGTCATGGCAACAGACCACCCAGTTTATCATTCCGAGACGCTTCTGAAATGAAAACGTGCAAAACGTGCAAAACCGGAAAATGGAAAATGGGTGTAATTGTGAGAGAACACACATCTATTTTTACCATATTTTCTCTTAAACATAATTAAACCATGACGGTTAAATAAACGCGCATGAACTCGAGGACTTCACGAGTCAGCTTCTCACCTTAAAGTGTTTAGGAGGAACTCTGGTCCCCGAAAGTGCAACAACACCTGAAAAAGTGTGTATGAGTGTGAAATCTGCAGCTGGTTGCTTATCTAACAAACACTGTGTATCCAAACGTGATGTACAAACAACAGGTTCATCCTGGGCTGGAGAAGAGTGTGTGTGTGTTTATGTGTGTGTGTGTGTGTGTGTGTGTGTGTGTGTGTGTGTGTAAAGAGGTGACATGGAGAACTGTTAAGCATTTTGCATAATCTCATCTATTCAGTGTGAGCAAAGCACATGTTAGAGGTGTGTGTCACATCAGCGTTATGAAACACATACACATGGGCAGGCATACACACACACGTACACACACACACACACACACACACACAAACATACACACACACAAACATACACACACACACACATGTACGGGTCAGCCAGTAATTGTTTGGTGGCGTACAAATGCTGACCCTTTGGCGAACATGTTGACTGCGGGTGAAACATTAGAACAGGGACACACACACCCACACACGCACACAAACATACACACACGCACACAAACACACACACACACACACACACACACACACACACAGAGCAGGCGGGGGTCAGACACCAGGGTCAAACTAAACACAGTGCAGGCAGCATGTCCACGACTGTCTGTATTTTGTACATTTCTTTCATTCTTTCTTTCATTTTTTTTATACAGATTTCTACAGGAAGTGCTCAGGTCGCTCAGAGTTGTTAGCAGATACTAGTGCTAGCATACCAGTTAGCATATCTAATAGCTAAAATGATGTTTCATCTACAAATTATTCATATACACACTTCAAAACAAGCTTTTTTTGTTTTGTTTTGTTTTGAGGCGTGATTAAATCTTGCGTATTGTTTCAGTGTTTCTCAGTGTCATCTTTTATTGCCCAAATACTTGAGAACACATTTACCAAGTATGTTAAAAAAAAAAACGAAAGTGTTCTCGATCCTCCCCAAAAATATTGACGTACAATCGAGAACAAACTGAAAGTCCCGTGATTCACTGCGACATTCTCACTATTGCTGAATACCGTAAGTGTTTATTTTTATTTTAATTGAACAGTGTACGTAATTCTTTTTTTTTTTTTTTTTTTTTACATAAAATGATTCAAGAAATGAGAAATATAGTTGTTTATTAATCTTTGCTAGTGAAAATTAGCTAATGTGTTTAATAAGCAGCTAGCTAACCAATAGCAATGTTACGTGACAGATGATAGCATACTATGAAAAAAATGTTTCTAGGTAGTTCAAGGTGACTAAATGTCCCAATTTCTTGTACAAATAGCACTTTGTCACAACTGCGATAATTAAAAATATATATCTTATGATTGTTTATGATCGTGGATTGATTTATTCTTTGTGTAATTTTGAATCTTTTATGTAAAGCACTTTGAGATTGTGGCCTGCTGTTACTATAGAAACGGTAACGTATCAGAACGAGCGCTTAGTTTGATAGTACTGTAAAGTATTGTTTATGTTACGGTGGGAACTACTGTCAGAGCTGCTGTTATATAAAATTAATCCACACATTTTGACCAATCAGATTAAAGAATTCAGCTGTGCAGTGGCATAAGGGTTTTTTCCGGGGACTAACCATTGTATCACCATGGCAACGTTTACACGACTGCATGCCGATGTTTGCTATAATGTGTCTTATAATTTGGAAAATACAGCACATGTAATACAGCCTGAAACCCACTCACTGCTGTATAACTCGACACACACATGTTAAATCCTCCACACACACACACACACACACACGGGTTCTGACATCAAATGCTTCTAAAATAACCACCCACGTCTCATCGGTGTGAAAAAAGAACTGTTTATTCCATAAATTTATCAGTATAGCACACGAACAGAGCGTGGTGGGGGAAAAAAAACAAAAAAAGATAATAAAACATTTGGCACAGAACCTTTAGAGCAGAACGAATGTGCCCTCCTCCACACACAAACACACACACACACACACACACACACACTCGACACATGTCAGATGTTTATAATAACAAAATTGCTTCCTAACGGTCGATCTAACAGAGTCGAAACTCTGACAAACAGAACAGAAGCGTGTTTAATATTTCAGAAGAACTTCGGGAAGGCAGACGCAGCAGATGGAGTCATGTTTAATTGAGCAGACGATCGGGAATATCTGAGGGACCTGTTTTGTTTTCTTAAGCTTTCTCTTTCCCTTAAGAAATGATTAAGAAAGCCTGTTCTAATTTGCGATTTTGATTGAATATGTAAGAAATAAAACACTCAGTGTTACACTGTTCTAGGAAATTCATCCACAAAGCACAAGCAGAGTTACTGATACCACGCTGAAGCTGAAAAGTGTTTTATTCCTCTTACACCACAGCAATTTGCCAACAATTACAATTCTTTTTTTTAAATACATTAAAGAATGAAATAGGATACTTTTATCCATTTATATTTACATTTAATGTTGTGGAAACAAGTTCATTCCTGTTCTCACTTACGTTATAGCAGCTATAAACAATCGTTCCCTCACAAGCCTTTCTTTATTCTCTCTCTCTCTCTTAACGCTAATAAGACAAAAAAAAAACGCAGCTTGTCATGTTAACGAGAAACCGCAAAGAAGCGTAAACTCCTCTGTCCTGAAGATATCGGAAAAGTTACAGCTTTAGCTCTGACACTGATGACTCTTTCCATGAAATGTGAAATAAACATCTCCTTACTTTATGAAACCTTCACCATATCAATGATTTATTTTAATCCGTTTATGCGGAGCGTCTGCCGTACACGTCCCTGTGAATGAGCTGTTACTATAGAAACGATAACGTATTAAAACGAGCGCATTAATATAAACTTGTGATTTGCAGCTGAACTACATAGAAACATAGAGAACTAATCAACACCTTTTGACCAATCAGAATTCAGAATATAAACAGCGCTGTTGCAGTTAGAAAAGGAAATAACTTGCTTCGCGGATTTTCCACAACAATAAACGTTACTGTAAATGGATAAATAGTACAACGTGTCGATTTTTAATGAATAAAATTGTAATTGTTGGCAGATTGTTGTGGTATAAGAGGAACAAAACACTACACACATTGGTTACATTTTATAATAACAATAAGAAGTTTGCATGAAAAAATCTTCTTACCAATTTGGACAGTTTTGTTTCGCTGCATTTTGGAGTTTTGTTTTTTTGTGACTTTTCGGTTTGATTGTGTTGCAGACGCAGTAACTCGAGTAGATCTCGGCGTCTGTGCACGAAATTTCGTCTTCATGCAAAATGAAAATAATTAGCACAGAATTTATAAGTCATGTGTTACGATGTTGTAAAATGAAATTTATCACAATATACATTGTGCTTATCACAACAATATATAAAGCAGGTTAAAAGATTAAAAGAAGAAATGGGAAAGGATGAAGGTCAAGAGGAGGAATGTGGAAGGATTGTCAGATGAAACAGATGAAGAAAGGAACATTTTTCTCTCTCTCACCTTCTGTGATGATGGAGAGAGGGAGAGAAAAACACAGAAAGGAAGAAAAAAAAGACATCAGACCTCCTCCTCTCCTTGCCGCAGGTTGCTGATGGTGAGGTCATCACCCCCCACAGCACTGTATGACATGTAACACAAACACACACAAACACACACACAACGCACACACACACACACACACACTCGACTCATACAGCACATGCAGGTACTTGTACATCCCACACACTCGTTCACCCACACACACCTTTATTTAGAGAGCTGTATGATTAATCCAATTACGCACCCGTGCAAAGAATTGCGCGCGCACACACACACACACACACACACACACACACACACACACACACAGAAGACAAGATTAGAAGTGACAAGACATCTGAGTGTCCTTTGACTGCCAACTTTTCTGTCTCTCTCTTCTCTCTCTCTCTCTGTCTCTCTCTCTCTCTCTATCTCTCTCTCTGTCTCTCTCTCTCTCTCTGTCTCTCTCTCTCTCTTCTCTCTCTTCTCTCTCTTCTCTCTCTCTCTCTCTCTCTCTAAGCTTCATATTTATCCGAGTGATTCCACGATTGCACTGCCATTTATCTTAAAACATTTTAAATAATGTTCAACATTGAAGGTAAGAAGCGGTGTGTTTAAACATTTTAAACGTTAAAAAATGTGCTATTGAATGATCTTAGGCAACGATCTATCATTTTATCTCAATTCATAAACGATGCTAATGGCACGAGAACATTAAGGCCATTCTATTTATTTTTTACAAATTAATATTTTACTTTCAATCTATGATTTGTGTAACAGGCTCATACTTTCAAAGTGTTTAAAAAAGAAAAAAAAAGAGAGAAATGTTCTTACTTTTCTTTTTCTCGTGACCTTCAGGAAATTCGGAACGATGCGACTTCCTGTTGAACATGTGACTTTTCATATTTCATAGGGGTGGATGTGTTGAGATTGAGTTGAACGAACAAAAATAAATAAAAGGAAGTATTTTAATGAATATATTTGAAGGTAAAGTTTAGTTATAGCTAATTTTGTAAATTTTGTAGGTTTTATTAATGTTTAAAGTGAAGTTCTAAATGTTTTAGATTGTCGTAAAGGAAACTTTACCTGAGTTTGAAATGTCTTTTAACTTCATAATTTACTTTACATACAGATTTGTAAATGTAATGTCTATGTAACATGACATACAAACGACACGGAGTCGCACATCTGAAATACGGTTTGAAACTTCTCACGTTTTATGAGTGATAAAACGTAACGTATTTTCTGATTTCTTGACAGAATGCTGTTTTCACACATGGTTATATCTTCACCAAGATCGATTTATGCTAAGTGTTTATTGCGTAACGTTAACCAAACGAAATCTTTTCTTAGTAATCTACCAACACGTCTGAGGGAAATGTTGACCTCCCGGATTGTTCGGTATCGTTTCCGCAGTCATTCTACCTTTCCATTGTCCGTATTTTATATGTATTAGCTAGGAGAATTGTTTTAGCTAGTTAAAGAGAACTCAGAAGCAGTGTTTTACAGTTGCCTAGCAACAACATTCTGACAACTTTAACCACTTGAATGTAGAAAGAAACACGAGGTCGTCAAATATTCCTAAGTCATATGTTCACAAATGTATAATCTTATCTGTATTTTTCCAAAAACAAAAGCTATGATAGTATTTAAATTTATGTACTAATTAAATCGTATACACAGTGTTTAGTGGGTTTGAATGGAACCTGGTGTGTTCTCGCCCTCGGCCTGTGAATCGGGTTGCAGTGTTTTTCCAGCCATGATTTCTCCTGAGATTTGGATGAACAAAAAGAGAAATTAAATGCTAAACATGACAAACAGAACAGTTTTAATTTTCTAATTATTTATTGATCACCGGTTCCGTGTTTTCCGTGCTCGTGTGATTTCTAAATGCACTTGGTATAGATTTGTTTATCTTTTTCCATTACTGAATTTCTGACCAATGTAGTAGTTTTACGAGTATATTTTCAGCCTTACACACCCCTCAGATAATGTTTTTCTTGCATTTGGGGTCCTTTAGGTGTAATTATGTGCAGTAAGACACCAAACCAATTAGAAAATGAACCAAAAGCATCAATTTCACTCTGATTCAGAATCAACAAATGGACTAATAGGTGTGAAAGTGCTTCAAGATTCAGGTCTAATCTCCTTGATTCATATAAAAGACTTATCCCGTGTAAAGGACTTATATTGTCGATTAGCATTGATTTCCAATTTAATGTCACTACATTTCCTAAAAAAGTCAATAAAAACGGAAAAAAAGTAAAAAGTGAGGTTTAGCTTTGAGGATCGTTTAAAAGTCAGAGAGCATCCGAGCTTGTCTGGTTTAAAATAATATCAGTTCAAATGTGGTCTCAGTTTGTGTGTGTGTGTGTTTATGATGCTTTGTTTCTCTCCAGAGACTGGAACAAAACACAGGCAGAGAAATGAAAAAAAGACAGAGATGAATATGAAAAATGATGAAGTCTCAGCCAGCAGGAGTAAATCATCAGCGGAAAACGAGGAGCTCGGGAATCGGCAGTGGAGGGAAAAGTTTAGCATAAAATCGATCATTCCAGTTAAATTTAATTTCATATTGACGAATCTTTACTGCAACTTCACGCTTGGCCTTTTTAACGCTCACTGAATTTGTGTGCGCGGTTTTTTTATGCACTGAGATAATAGCAAGTGAATTTGCCGTTTGTCTGTGCTGTAACTGGGTCATAGCGCAGATCCTGCTCGATTAATCGTCCTGGCTCTGTGACCGCGTGAGAGGCCTCCTCACCCAACAGCGCCTGATCTCACTAATGCTCTTGTAGCTGAATGAACACAAATCCCCACAGCCACGCTCCAACATCTAGTGGGAAGCTTCCCAGAAGAGTGGAGCTCATTATAACAGCAAAGGGGAATAAATCTGGAATGGGACGTTCAACAAGCACATGTGGGTGTGATGGTCAGGGGTGCACAAACTTTTGGTTGTACAGTGAAGTTCGAACAGGAAGTAAGCTATTGAGGAAAAACGGTTTCAAGCATGTGACCTTGCTGTGACTTTGACCTTGTTTGGATCAGTTCCAAAAGTGAATCAGTTCATCTGATAATTCACATGATAATTCCATATAAATCCTACAAACTCACAACAGCTCCGTCTTGAGATATCATGAGAATCTCAGACGGACCACCACCTAGTGGCGGAGGCATAAAAAACATAAAAACGTGTATGATGACCTAATTTGTCACAATATCGATGTTACATCATCACACCCCCCAGCGCTAAATCAGACCTGAGCCACTTTCGGATCTGTTACTTGTCTGATAAGCGGCCATGCGACATGAATGAGAACGCTAAGATTGGAATTCATGTTGCTTTTTCCCAACATTTATACGCATGTTACTGTCACCATCATCCAGCATGTGCAATGTGGCAAGACAATAATGGACTACAGCGACGGTGGTGACTATATTCAGCGGTAGGGTGGGGAAATTGTTGATTTACTCCATATTTGGAAATCGATTCAAGCAAAATTGGAAGGAACCTACTGCGAATGAGTAGTGTTCGAAATAATTGCCCAAGAAATCAATGTGTGCTTGCGGGTCATTTTGGGAAACAGGTGCGTTCACATTAAAGACAAGTATTTCAGGGTCAATTGCGGTTACGAATGTGGACCGTCAAGATAGAAATGATCTGTGCAAAAAATCTGAATTGTACGTAGCCTTAGAATAAACAAAGAGTGCAGGAATTCAACGTCGCAGAGTTTGTGAACTTACTCTGACTCTTTGTCCGTAGTGTTCAGACCTCGATGATCAGTCACATGGACAAAAACAAGACATCCCATGTCCTTCCGCGCTCCCGAGAGCGTCCTGTTTCAGCGGAGATGGAGCAGATAAGCGGTCGTTTCTGAGCCGTGACTCAAATCCACTTCACCGCGGGCTGTCTGAGAGAGCAGACAGATATTCACAGTGACATTCCAGCACACAGTCTCTGGACATGAGCGGTGCTATGGAAGGGACGAGCATGATTCATAATTCATGTGTACGTACAGTGTAAGGGATTTCAACTTGTCTTTTTTATTCACTTGTCAGCATTAGCATTGAAAATAAACTTGTGAGCATGTGTAACATGTTGTCCATTGAAGTGCTGATTTTCAAAGAAAACTGTATTATATATCTGTTAAATATGGAGGATGCTTGCACACAGAGGAGCGTGTCATCACGTCATGCTTAATCATCACGTCACTTTTACTCCTCATCACGTCACGCTTACTCATCATCATGTCACGCTTACTTGTCATGATATCATGCTTCCTCGTCATCATGTCACGCTTCCTTGTCATTGGATCAAGCTTTCTCATCATCATGTCACTCTTACTCGTCATCACGTCATGCTTAATCATCACGTCACTTTTACTCCTCATCGTGTCACGCTTACTCATCATGTCACGCTTCCTTGTCATTGCATCACATATCCTCGTCATTACGGCACACTTCCTCGTCATCATGTCGTGCTTATTCATCATCATGTCACATTTTCTCGTCATAATGTCACACTCCCTTGCCATGCTTCCTCATCATAACATCATGCTTCCTCGTCATCATGTCATGCTTATGCATCATCACGTCACATTTCCTCATCATCACGTCACACTTTCTTGTCATTGCATCATGCTTTCTCATCATCACGTCACAATTCCTCGTCATCACATGATGCTTCCTCCTCATCATGTCATGCTTCCTCATCATCACATCACATTTCCTCATCATCATGTCACTCTTACTTGTCATCACGTCACACTTCCTCATCATAACGTCACATTTCTCGTCACTACGTACGTCACTTTTACTCGTCGTCACTTCACACTTACTTGTCATCAGTGAGGCTCAAGTTAGAATTATGTTTAAAGGTTCTTTGTCTTGTCCTTCTTAGGGAACACTGAAATGTTCTATGTAGGGAACCCCGGTGTACCTAAAACAGAGGCATTCCATATCAGGGAGTTTTCCCTTTAGGAAGCAAAGAACCCATGGAGAACCCATTCGGATAGAAATAAACACTAAGAAAGCTTTCATCTAGCACACTCAAAATTAGAAGAAGAACCACAATATGAATCCAAAGAACCCCTGAGGAACCCTTTTTCCCCAAGAGTTCTTGTTGGAAGAATGAGAAGGTTGTAATATTAGAAGAAGAACTCCTACAGCAATCCAAAGAAACCTCGAGGAACCCTTTTTTCTAAGATTGTACAGTTGGATAAATGATAAAATGGAAAATTGTTTTTTTTTTTTTTTTACATAACCCTTGTGAGGAAACCCATAAATGTTCTGTGAAGCACTGTATAACAGTCTGTTCCCCTGTAGAACATATAAGAACCCTTGACAAACCCTCTGCTGTTGTAAGAGTTCATACACACACTGTAGAAACAAGACAAACACTATTTCTTTTACTGGGAAACGTTCTCGCTGGTTTTTTTGGCTGTTTCTGCTCGTGATGGAGATTTAATGAGGCTAATGGAGCGTAAATGAAATAAAATGCCTGACTTTTATTTTGTTTTCTTTACAGATCTGTGTGCGAGCATGAGTGAGGCTCGAGGAACCGAGGACGAGGAGAACGTGCGTGAACTCAGGTGTTCGTGTGCGTGTGTGTGTGTGTATGTGTCTGTATGTGTGTGTTCGGAACAATCAGTGTTTGACGAGTCGCCTCGGGCACGTGTACAGATCGCCGTGATGACGCAAAGAGCTGCGGTGAACAGCTGATCTCATTCTCTGTCATTAACACTCAGCAAACACACACACACACACACACACACACATACACACACACAATTCCCCATTTGTGTATCTCCAGCCCACACCCTCTGGCCACACACAGCTTCCTAACACACTCAATAAATCGGCTGTGTGGTTTTATTAGCACACACACACACACACACACACACACACACACAAACACTTGCTTAATGTTCAATTTCAAATCTGTCAAACACACTCTAACTCTGTGGTTAAACACACAGCCGTCTCCGTCAGCGTGGACATTAAAAAAAGAAAATAAATAACATAACCAATTGTGATAATACTGGAGATAAATGATAAATTATGCAGTCTGCTGCCAAATAAATAAATAAATACAAGTGTGATGAAATTAACTTTGAGTTGGGACCTCATTCGCATGCTGGAAATGAGTCTTGGCAAAGTTTAGAGAGTGTTCAAGGAAAAAAAAACAATTTCAGCCACTAACTAGGAAGAAAAAGAGACAAAAGTGATGCTCTGAATCCACAATAATGTAGCCATTTATTTTTAATTACGATAACGGGATTAGTATCATAATCCCTGACATAATCCGTGAATTTACGCAATCATACACATTTACTGTTTATTTATAGGACCTCTGCTAAGTAAAGATTTCAGAAAATGTCTGTTTTTCTTTTCAAATGTGTTCAAGGCGAACACAGAAGAGCTAATTTCACTAACCAGGGTTGCCAGGTTTCAGCAAAATGTCCATGCCAACTACACAAAATCGCAAAATCCACACAAGAGACTTTAAACTATTCCAAAAAAATGTGGACATCAGATACGGGTGATATTTTTCTTCATATTTCTCAGCCTTTGCGTGGGAATCAAGGTCACCATGGTGCACGCACACTTCTGATGTACAGACGTTATCCACTCCGTAATCCCTCTTTCCCTCTCTCAATCTGTGCAGTATAGCTTACAATAAAAATGGTTCTGTACATCATAAAAAAACAAGCCTGTGATTAACGTTCTTGTCTGCTGCTCCTCCTCTGCGCAGGGGGCAGCGTGATTCCTGCCCCAGTGAACCCATTTTTCACCACTAGGTGCAATAATAACTCTATGGAGCTACATGATCACGCTGCACCACGACTGCGCAACACCTAGAAATGCGAGCAAATCATCTTATATCTGTCCGATTTGTCAAGCAATTGCTATTTCAACAGAAATGTATGGAGTTGTGAATGATTTTATGAAGAATAACATTCGTTGATCGGGTGATATATAAATGGTGGAGCTCTGTGAAAGCCGTTACTTGATAAACCTGAAAGTATGTTAATGACTCGGGTAAAAACAAATATCACAAAATAATCAATGTGCAAAAACACACACACACATACACACACAACATGTGATGTTCATGTGACTTTTGTGTAAGGATTCTGTATTAGCATTACTGGTTGAACTTTAAGGAATGGGTCTAAGTTAAATAATCCAGCAGTAGAAAATCTAAGTAGAATTGAACGTAGGTGTTTTTTTTTTTTTTTTTTTACTTTTTATTTTATTGTGGAAAAAAAACCTAGATGTAACTGGAAAAGGCCAGTCTGGATCAATCCTACGAGGCTATAAGACAAAGAATCACCTTATATTAACTTCATCTGCATCATAAGAAGGAATTTTTTACCCATATGACACGTTAAAGAATGACCAGAGTGTAAATAAGAGAGAGACGACATGAGCGAAGTGCTCAGAAATCTGCACTCTCCGTGATACATGAGCACAAAAGGAGGAGGAGTGTGTATAGTGGAGAACAACACATTCGGCAGCACAGACCCTGCAGCCGGACTGATTTCCTCGGAGACTCACACACTCGGCTCCTTTCTCTCTCTGTACAGTCTCATCGATTCGTTAACAAGCTAGCAAAGTAAAGTAACCACCTTCCGTCAGCTGTCGAGTGCAGATGGAGGAGCTGGAGTAATCAAATGCAATCTGAGCGGAGCAAATCAAAAGGCTTTGTTTTAAAACATTTTAGCTCCTGCTTACACTTCACTTTGCTTTGGAAAGAATCAAAATGAGTTTAAATTTCTTTGGCTAATGTAATGTTTCCTACATTACCCACAATGCCAGTCGACTACCTGCTGATAGCGGTGCAGTGAAAAAGAGAGAGATGCAGCGGCGCTTTAATCCTTCAGTCTGTCCAACTCTCTCACCTCCTCATCTGTACACTCTGCACAAACAGATCAGCTTCCAAAACTTCAACGTTCAGCCGTCATCTCGTCATCTCCTCCATCGCTAACTAGCCGTAACTCAGCATCATATAGCTGCATTGCATTCTGGGACTTTGAGTCCAGCGTTTGATCCGACGTCTCGACTCATTAATATGACATCACTGAAAAATAAAAAGAAAAGAAGAAAAGAAAAGAAAAGACGTTTTGCATTTAAGAGTTAACAGTGAAACCTGAATGATCACTGAAAAATTTGCCTTCTGTTAAACTCCACCGTGACTGCGCTAGCAATAACAATAACAATAACGTTAACAGTAACGTTAACAATAACGACGTCCCCCGTGACATCAGAGTGACACACAACCGCTAACTTCTCACAGGAATAATGATAATACGACACCAACCAACAAATTAACACCACATTAGAAATACTTCAGTAGAAACACAGTTAATATGTTTCAGGATAGAGTTTAACTTTAATTCCTGCTTTATAGGTCTACAGTGATGTCCTCATCTAATGAACTTCACTTGAGCTAATAATGTAATTGGATGATCCATAAGATGGTGGAAGTGAGGCAAGTCAACAAGAGTGTGTTAAATAAGTAATAAATACTGTGTGTGTCATGCTGTTACAGTAAAATAATGTAGCAGAGTTACTGTGACCATACTGCATTATTCGTTATTACGACATTATTCGTTATTACAGAAACCTACAATCATATGGTGTGGCTTTATATTCATAGTATTATAATATTCATAATATTATAGTGACCCGGCTCTAATGACATCAGCCTACAGGATGGCACTCTTTACTCTTTCCTTGAGTTTTTCTTTAAAAGCGCTCCCAGTGCAAACACCATGCAGGTGACGTAAACCCTAATCAACTTTAAAAGATGCGCCTAACGTTATGGAGGACAAGGATGAAAATAACAACAAAACTGAAACAGTGAGCCTTGAACTAATAAGTGTTTAGCTGGGAAACACTGCAGCTTCTGTGGACAGCTAATGCAACTTTAGAGTCACAAAGGACATACAGGAAGCACATTTTTGCCTCATTGTAACGGAAAAACGTGCAATTTGGTTCGTTATGTGGTACTATGAGAAATTTTCTAATCCGCAAAAAATTCTCCAAAAACAAGCATGAAAATATTTTAGAATCTAAAGGACTGAATAATGGACTGACGGGTGGAAAATACAAACGTGTGCAGTTTCTAGAAGTGCTGCAAACGTGGGCGTAGCTAAGCCATCCCTTAGCTATGCCCAGTAAGACATTATTCTTATTATTATTATTAGTAGTAGTAGTAGTAGTAGTAGCTTGCACGGTTACCAATATTATGTGATGCAAATCTGAATGACTCATCAAATCTTGCTGTGATTGGCTAGTTTAAATAACATTGGAATGCCGACTACGAAATATCTCGGAAATTTGTTCATTTCATCGTTGTCCAACAGGACCGTCAATGAATGTAACCTCTCGCAGGAACAAGTATGTTTAACACAAAAGTGAACTATTCCATGTCCCCACTGACCACCGCGAACAAACCCCTAAACAAATGAAACCTTTTTACCTTAACAATTTCCAGTGTTTCTTCAGTTCATTATTAGCCACCGTTAGCTACCGAATTCTCTACCGAATACGTAATGCTTTATAGGATAGCCTAATCTTATGTTAGTTATTTAGATTTAGATTTTTTTGTAGCAAGTTAGATGACAAACAAATGTTGCTTAGCTTTTATGCCTGACAGAGATTCTACTCAGGCCATACACAGATAAGGGTCGCCATTGTGTCACTATTCTATGGATTTGGATTAGTATTTTACCCCACACTAGTTTGCCACCCCAACGGAATCTGGTCCTAACCTCGCCACCCCATTGTTAAAGTTCTGGCCCTGCCCCTGGCTGGAAATCACTAAAGAATTCGAAACAAACACTTATCAAGTCAAAATGTTCATCAGAGATCTTCCTTCACCTAGAACCCGGCCCAGGAGCTTAATTCTGACATCACGCTTCCACCGTTCATTAATCTTCAGCCAAAGCTCAAACGTCTGAGAACAAGGAGCCCTCAGAGAAACTGCTAGAACGACACTTTTCTCTCTTCCCCCACTTTCGTCCCTGGAAGCGAGAGCTGCCCTAGATTTCCCCATCAGCGCCTGAGGACGACTCAGGGCCAATCAGAGGACAGGAAGGAGGACACATCGCTGCACGACCGGGCATCTTGTTCAAAATGTCACCCTGCTCCCTATTCCCTACATTTACGAACAACAAAGTAGCACAAGACGTAGGGTCTGTTCATCATTGTTACATCGTCTCAGTTCACTGTGTCCCAAATCACACCATCATCATCACCATCATCACCATCATCATCATCATCATTTTTACTATACAGGCAACAAAAACTCCATCCAATCAATGTCTGACTATCATTATTCCACTAGGGATGTGTCCCAATCCACATTCTGTCCACATCTGATCATCAGTCCACTGGACGTGTCCCAAATCACCACTACAGACATTGCAGTCCAACATCCCGTTATCTGTGGAAGTGTCCCAAATGACACTAGTATCAGTCCACTCTGGACATGTTCCAAATCACAGCATGATCAGTCCGCTGTGGACGTGTCCCAAACCACATAATATTCACTCAGTAGGCAACCTTACCAATACTGCAATCCAACGTTCCACCAACATCAGTCCACTGTGGATGTGTCCCAAATCACATCAACATTACTCCCTTGTGGATGTGTCCCAAATCACATCAACATTACTCCCTTGTGGATGTGTCCTAAACCACAACTCTCACAGTCTCACCAGCATCAATCCACTGTGGCAGTGTCCCAAACCACATCCTATTCACTATGTAGGCAAATTAACCACCATCGCAAATCATCAGTCCTTTGTGGCTGTGTCCGAGCCAACACCTTATTTGCTATGTAGGCCACATAAAGGCCATCACAGTCCAACATCTGACCATCATTCCACTGTGGACATGTCCCAAACCACATTCTGTTCACTATCTAGGCCACATGAACGCCATTACACATGCTACACCATTAGCTTACTCATTATATAAGTCACACCACAGTGCATATATATATATATATATATATATATATATATATATATATATAAATTACAGTGCATTATGGGATTGGTTTCAGATTACAAGATGTCTCCTGGACTCCTAAAATAGAGCACTCTATAGTGAACAGGATGTGATTTGGAACACGCCCCATAAGGAATAATCATCCGCAATACTGCAGAAACTGTTGGGTTTAAAATGGACGGTCGGCTCCTCCACTCCTCACATTCTCCGGCTTCTTCTTGACACGCAGAAAAACACACTCGGGCACGCAGACTGAAGCAGAAACACTTTACACTTGCGCACACACACATACACACACACACACACTCTCTCTCTCTCTCTCTCTCTTTCTCTCTCTCTGTTTGACAGGTGAATGCAGCAAAGACAAGAAAAGCAAAAAAACTCACATTCTGAAATACTTCACACATGGACACCCACAATCCAGGATTCAAACACACACACACACACACACACACCATAACACTGCTGAATTTTGGATTGTGATTGGTCAGGTGTTGACAGTAGTGCAGCTGCACTAGTAATCCACTTGTTCTGGTACGTTATCATTTCTATAGTAACAGATCATTCACAGACGCTCCACATAAACAGATTAAAACATGGTCTTTGATATGGAGAAGTTTTCTGGAAGGAGTTTTTTTTAACTATTTCTTAAATAAAATTAAGGAAGGAGTCTCCAATTTCAGAGTAAAGCCGCAACTTTACCAACATCAAGTTTACTGAAACACAAAATTTCAAAACAGAAGACAGATTTTTAGGACCTTGAATATCACAGGGCTCTGCTGCTCGCAGACACACACACACACACACACACACACAGAAGAATGGAGGTTAGCTGGACTCGCAGCAGCAGCACTGTATTCTGTGCAGCTCTTTGCACAATCCCTCATCAGCCTCAAGCAATCTGGGGCTCTGCTCACTGAAGATGGAGCTGGAATATGTGTGTGTGTGTGTGTGTGTGTGTGTTTATAGGAGAGCTGAGGACCGCTGGCGCTGTGTGGTGTGTTTTCCTCTCTCTGACTCAGACACTGCAGTGCTACGAGGCAGATAGAAGGAGACAGCTTACAGTTTATGAAGGCATTACAAAGCTTCATAGAGAATGACTTGTACACACACACACACACACACACACACAGCCTCTACCTCTGATGTGTATCACTAACAAAATAAATACTATACCATTTAGAACTGTTTTAGCCTTAACAAGTGTGAAGCCACACCTCCTTCTGTAGGACTGACAGACTCAGAAGCCACACCTCCTTCACATACACAGAGGACACACCTCCTCCACTGGGTACTCACACAAATGCCACACCTCCTTCAATAATATTGATTGCTACAGAGGCCACGCCTCCTCCACTGGGTACTCACACAAATGCCACACCTCCTTCAATAGTATTGATTGCTACAGAGGCCACACCTCCTTCTATATCACAGATTGCTAGAGAGGCCACACCTCCTTCACTGGGACTCACACAGAGGCCAAACCTCCTTCATTGGGACATACAGAAGCTACGCCTCCTTCAGTAGCACTAACAGACATACAGGCCATGCCTTATTATTTCAACAAGCATGCACAAAGGCCACACCTCCTTCACTGGGATACACACAGAGGCCATGTATCCGTCAATAGCACTGACAGCCATACAGGCCACGCCTCCTTCATCAAGAAACGGGGGAGAGAGAGAGAGAGAGAGAGAGAGAGACATAAAGCATATAGCAAAGTAAACCTGATTTCTCGCATGATTACTAATTAATATGCGAAATTTAAATAAAAGAAAAAACATGTGCCCGTGCTATAGAATTTTACTGACACAACATAACACGCTGTTCTGAATTGGATCATAAATATTTAGATTTAGACGGCTGCACCAGGACAAATCGGAAAATCTTTACACAAGCACACACACATAAATCACATTGCAGAAATAATCCTCCTTCACACCAGTGCATATGGAAGATCAGTGCTGTGTTAGTTATGGCTGTGTGAGATTCATGAATGTCAATGAACTGGTGTGTGTCATGCATAAAAAACACACCTGTGTGTGTGTGTGTGTGTGTGTGTGTTACACCTTCGAGAAACATTTTCTGTCCTCACATTTGCATCAGAGACCTGAACACAGCGTTGGTGACCGTCGCAGCGGCAACAGTTGCCAGGGAAACCTCGCCGTGGGAATGAGTGGAGATGCCGGAGCCAGAGCGAGGGTGTGTGTGTGTGTGTGTGTGTGTGTGTCTGTGTGTTTCAGGTTGAAGTATCTTCAGATACACCAGCAAATGGACCAGCAAAGATGGCACAGCAGCTTTGATGCGGTTCAGCTCAATTATATCGAAGGCGCGTTGCCATGGCAACAGGATGCTGACACGGCGCAGCAGCGCTTCTCAGCACCGCTAATAGGTGTCATTCTGAGAACAGGACTCTTTCTGTCCACCATCTTGTCCCTCTGAGCAGCAGTACACATAATACACCGCAAGCCCAAAATAAATAATAATAATAATAATAAATAAAATCAAACACCACCAGGTTTCATTATGTTTCCCATGTTTTGTGTGCCATATTTCTTTTTAATTCCGCTAAACAGAATATTTCTCAGAATAACGAGTTTGCTAATCATAATAACAATAACAATATTACAATTAAGATAACACTTGATCTTTAAAAAAAAATAAAGAAAAAAATGAAACTAGATAAAAACAAATAATGAAAGACACTTATTATCATAATAGGTCTGTTTTCTTTTAAAAGAGCTCTATATTTCTATATTTTCTCAGATATTTGTCCTTGTTCCATTTTTAAAAAAAAATCTTTCCAGATTCTATTTCAGTCTCTTACCTTTTTTCTGTAAGAGTCATTAGGCGTTAAAAGTCTTTGTCCAAGAACGTGTCCGAGTCCATGTCCGAGGACGAGGTTATAATCCACTGTATTTGCACTGTTAACGTTAACGTTAACGCCAGAGCCTGGCTTTCTGTTCAGTCACACAAGGGGAAAAATATATTCAGGCTCCTGGTTGAGGTTGTAGAAAACAGAGTCGAAAAGAGGCCTCAATCAGAGGCCCTTCGTGTTTTTTTTTTCTATTTTGATGTTTTGATGTTTGCTGAAGTTGGTGTCATTTTTTTGTTTTTTGTTTTTATTCCGCTAGGGATAAAAATTTAATCCGCTGTGGTGACAATCACGTCTAGCACAATGAAATACAAACATCACCTCTGGATACAAAAGGAACTGGAATTAAAATAAAAAATAAAAAAAGCTGACATATAGGCATTTTTATAATTATAATTTTAATTATTATAATACATGTAATAGCCATAAAATTGTATTCACGTCTTTAATATAGAGGGACAAATCATCATATAATTTAACTTTTCCCTCTTTCTTTCTCTATTTCTCTCTGTGTATAGCAGCATTTAGATAAAAATTCACATTTTGCTTTTAGTTACATTACCTATTACTGTGTTATCATTGTGGTTAGCATAGTTTGTTGGTGTTGGTGATTTTATTTCCCCCCCTCAATCCGTACAATTCAATTTAATTCAACATCGTAATGCTAAAATGTTCATACTGCAACAAGAATCTGGGATAAATTTCACTGTAAGGATGAACAAAACATGACACGTTACCAATAACCCTGTTAGTAAAATGCAACAAGAAAAGGGAAAAGGGGTTTCAGGGACTAAAAATGAGTCAAAACAGAAACTCCAGGATCTCCAGAAAAATCCCAACGTTTGGCCCTTTCGGCCGTTTGTGAGCACACTAAAGGTCGGCAAAGTGCAGCCGCTTGATCCCTCCAAAGACGTGGCTTTCGGTCAGAAAACAAAAAAAAAATTAAAGATTCTTCATAATTTATTTCTCTGAATGAAAATATATTTATATATCATGTGTAGTTTCACAGTTTCATTTTTTGTTTTCAGATTTTTAGATAATTGTCTTTTGCCCTTTAGGTTCCTTCAAATAAAAAGAAAAGAAAAAGAAACAAAAGAATGCTCTCTCTTTCTCTTCCTTCCACCTCGAGGTGTTAAAAAGACAGAGAAAGCGAGAATATGGCAGAGTCCATCAGAACAAAACACAAGCCCTCGACACAGTGCTGGTCTGTCTAATCCATCGACCCTGAATGCTACTGCAAACCTCTACACCTAACAAATTATAATCATGACCTATTGTTTTCTTTTCTTGGCACTCCTACACCCACAATATAATACTTTCAGCTGCTTGTGTTGTATATACATATTCAGAACACATCTGTATGTTCGATATACATATATAAAAATTTTGCTCTCGAATTTATAAACGTCTCATTTACTGCATACTGTGTGTGGAGTTATTTTCTTACAGCATCTTAGCTGTAACGATGCACACTGACATGTCTGATATATTGTTCTTAAACTTTTCAGTGAGATAGCATCTGTGGATATACTTCGCAATGCTGATGCACAAAGATTTTGCTTTGGCACGTATCTGTGCAAGTTTGGCACATAATTACTAATCGTGTATTAAATTGATACCTTATTGAACGACGTGTGAGTGCATTTGCTCTGCTGATGGTCACTTTGACATTGATCGGAGTGAGCGTTGGTTCGGTAAGCATTAATCTAAATGCTGCGGCATCTGTCTTTCTTTCTTTTTCTCCCTCCCTCTCTGTCTCTGGCATTGCAGTGTAGTGATTCACAGCAACGTCTTTTTCTTGTGTAGGTAATATGTCATACAATGCTGGGTCTACCTCGCTCGTTACTCCTGAGAACAACAAACCCACGGGGGCTGAACAGCCAGTACACTTCATCTGTTTCTGTCTCCCTCATGCCATCTTCCTATTTTTCCCTCCCTTGTTTTATCTCTCTATCCCCTTACTCTCACACACTCTCTCACTCTCTCTTTCTCAGATCTGAGTCTCTTGAACATTCTCCTTGGAGCCACTCTTAAAGAGTAAAGGCTCGATTTGAGGGTTCTGCCCTTTACCCATTAGGCCTTTGAGTGATCCATGGATGCCAAGGGTAGGCAGGGGCATTGAGGATGGAATGGAGCTCACTGAGACGGGCACCTGGGAACAGGAGATCGGCGTGGGTTGGGCCTGGGAACAAGGGTTGTTGTTGTTGTTGAGGCCGATCCCAGAGCTTCCAGAGAGCCCCAAACTCATCATGTTGTTGTTGAAGTGGTGGGGCTTGTAGTAGTGGTTAAGGTGGTCCGTCCGAGCCAGGTTGGGCAGGTTGACAATCTCCGGGTGATGCAGCCTCAGGCTCTGGCTTCCTCCACTGGATCCGGCCTGGGGCATGGTGGAACCACCAGAGATCCCGCTTCCTCGGACACTAGCGCTGGCTCCGATCTCATCCTCCACATTGATAATCTCGATGGCTCTCACTGGACCGTGGTGCTTGTGCAACTGGTGCTGCTTCCTCAGCTTGTAGAAGACCACAAGCATGACAGCTGCCATGAAGGTGATAGCCACAAAGCAGCCAATGATGATCTTGGTAGTCTTCATTACGTCATCCAGCCCAGTGGGGTAGCTCGGCTCAGAGACTGAGACAGTAAATGTGGGTTTGGTTGCTCGGGGAGAAGATGAGGATCCAAAAACCGACAGAGAGGAAGCTGTTGTTGGGATGGCATCAGGCCAGAGACGTCCAGAAGGTGTAGGACCAGGGATGTGGATAATGGTCTCATTGATCGAACGTAGGGCTGAATCCTCTTCACCTGTGGATTCTACAGTTTCAACAGTGACGGTAGTAAAATAGGTGTAATTGACACTGGTGTCTGCTGCGGTGACATTCAGGACGGCCGTCGCTGTGGTGTTGCCAGCTGAGTTGGTCACCATGCAGGTGTACTGACCAGTGTCGCGCAAGGTGACATTTGTGAAATTCAGAGTTCCATCATGTAGCACAGAGATTCGGACGCGGTATGACCCATGGGTCATCAGGGTTCCATTGGGTGTAATCCAGTTTACAGACGTCATGGAGGTTCCAGTACGGCACTTGAGTTCAGCAGCCATGCCTTCAGTCACATTGAGGTCAGTGGGAGGCTCGACGATAACAGGGGCGTAGCACGTGAAGTGGCTTTGGTCCAGCTCTCCAATGTATTTGCCCTTCAGGTAGGGCGGTGCATGGCACCGGGCACAGCAAGTTGTGTTACTTGGTACAGTTTCTTTCAGCCACCAGCTAAGCCATAGCACATCACAATTACATACCCAGGGATTGTGGTTGAGGTGCACTCTCTCCAGCTTCTGCAATGGGGTGAAGAGGTCATGGGGCAGCGAGTGCAAGGAATTGTGGGATAGATTCAACTCTTCCAGACTCTTGAGGTCATCAAAGGCATTGCGTTCAATGACAGACATCTGGGAGTGCATAAGCCATAGTTTGCGCAAAGACTCCAGGCCTTGGAATGATCCAGGTCTTATGATTTCCAGCCTGTTTCCAGAGAGCTCCAGCTCCTCCAGCCGGATCAGAGGTGTCAGGTTGGGGATGTCCTTCAGACCGCACATGCCCAGGTTCAGGTAGCGCAGATTGACAAGACCAACAAAGGCAGCGTCTGAAATGTAGTCCAGCTTTTTTAGCTCACCCAGATCGAGACGGCGAAGTGAGGGCACGCGGTGGAAGGCATAGCCTGGCAGAGTCTCGATGGGGTTGTTTCGAAGCCAGAGCTCCCGAAGCTTGCTGAGATATTCGAACGCTTGCGATGGCACCAGCGTGAGACGGTTATCAAACAGTTCCAAAGTATTGAGGTTCGGGAGGCCATTGAACGCACCAACTTCAATCTGACGAATCTGGTTCTTGGAAAGCTGGAGGATCTCCAAATGTCGCAAGTGCTTGAAGGTATCTGATCTTATCACCTGGGTGAGAGAAGGTCAGGTTAAGTCGTTTGCTTTCATGGACTGGACAGTGTGAGTAGTATTTACTCTATGATGTGACTGCTACATCATAAATTTACATCATTATATAAATTGTTATAAGTTTGATAGTACAATTAGAGGAATGCAAGTTAAAATTCAGCCTCATTATTGTAGTTGTACCTGTGTTTGATTTGCCTGGCCACTTCTCATGAAATATTTAGACAAACGGTGCACTCAAAGTATTCCATGAATACTTATTGTGCAGAGAGTCGTTGTTTAAAAAAAATGGATTTCAAACCTCATTTTGTTTGTTCTATATTTGCAGTGTACCATGTTCTCAAAAGCAAGTGCTCATAAAACATTTCCATGTTACAGCAGCTAGGTAGCGAGGTAGCTCATCTGTTTGATAGTACCACCTGATAAAAACCTCACAAACACCTTGCAGCAGCCTGCTGGTGGCACTTGTAAAAGAAATTTATCACGGATGGAGAAATATCTTTACTAAACCACCAAGCATAACCAAGGCGTATCTTGTTAGATGCGGCTGAAATCCCTCTCGACACGTGATGAAGGGTGACTGCGTTTCAAGCACCGTTACAATTTCACACATTTGGGACTCAGAGAGAACTGGCACATTAGCGGCAGCCGAAGCTACTTCCCTTTGGAAGAGAGCAAAAGGCTCCTCCTGGCTCATCGCCATCACCCTCTCTATATGAAGAACAAGAAGGGAGGGGAGCAAAAGCAAGAGTGTGAAACCCTGTGGGCTGGGGGGTGTTCAAGAGAACTGAGAAAACCTGTCAAATCTTTAATCTCTGGGTAACACAGCGACGAGAGGAAAAGAAGGCAAAGAGAAAATATCTAGGATGCCCTCAGGTGCTGAAACATTTTTAGATTTTTAATCATTTCAAGTGGGGCTCTGGGATACAACAAATCAAATTTTTTATGCTAACAGGTAGGCATGATGAATGATATTATTATTATTATTATTAATATTATTATTATTATTATTATATTTCAAAATTGTGAAATTTTTTTTATTACCCCTTGCAGACCAAACCACAAGGGATTACCTCTCTAAATTTTCCACATGTTTAAATCCTGAGACCTAAGACCCTGGTGTTCAAACTGGGTCACTTTACAACACCTGATTCAGCATTGAAACTCAGTGCTTTGGGCGGGGAAAAAAGGGTAATTATTTTTATTTGCTTTCTGTCTCAGCAGTCAAGTGAAAGATGCTTACACGGCCTTCTTCTCGCAGTTTAAGCAACGCTCAGGTTACCGGCTCTCAGTGCTGCAGTAATTAAAACTGCGAAACCGTTGACAGACAAGCAGCAAACACACAATCGAGTGAACAAACATTGCAGCTCTGTAAGTAAGTGATCAGATCAATATTTATCAACACAATATTTACCTGTATCGAGTTCTCCTGTAAGTTGAGGTATCGCGTGTTATTGGATATATTTTCTGGAACCTCGTCCAGGTTTCGTCTCGTACAGATCACTCGGCTCGCTTGATTGGAGCAGCTGCAAGGTGTCGGGCAGGTCGACGTGGCTCCTGCGATGTCTTGGCCCAGGAGGAGGAGCCAAAACAGCAGCTGGGCCAATAGGAAAAAGAAGGGGGCGGGGTTAGGAAGGCCGGTCACCGTGGTGATCCGCATGGCATCTGGGTCATGACCTTCCTGTATTCCAAGTGTGAAGAGTGTGTATTAAACTTATTCCAGAAGGTAAATATCCGTTTTGGGACTTCACCACCAAATGTTGATTTCAGTTTAGTTAAACATTGTTTTTCTTTCTTTTTGTCTCCTCAGGTGAATTAATTACTCTACTGTCTCCTGTTTGTCCTTTCTTTGTTTTTTGTTTCACACACAGACGACTCGTGTACACATATTGTATCTCCTTTGTCTTCACAGGTCCTCTGTGGATTCGAGAAGCTTCTCCGAGTGGAATTACTGTAAAAAAGAGGAAAAAAAGAGACGTCGTGACTTTGCGAGAAGGTCAAAACACAGCGATAAATCCTGTTTTAAATGCTCTCCTAATTACTATGAAGTGTGCAAAATGTATTAAGAATAATTACACAGCAACCATGCATGAATCTCCGGAGCAATAAAAAAACGCTCTCTTTGTTGAGCTACTGCAGTCTCTCTTTTTTGAAAGCAATCCCCGGAGAAAATATGCCTCAGGAAGGATCGTTTTATACTCCATTATGATTTCCACACCCTTATTATCTTTACGAGTGGCCTTTAAAATAAAATAAAAAAACCCCAAATGCTTTTCAGTCACAGGTCTTTACAGGTAAATTAAATTCTGTGCTAGTTCAGGAGACGAGTGTCAGAATTACAGAATATTTCTAATCCTTGTAGGTTAAGGAATAAAGCACAATGGGCTGTGCTGTTACAGGAAAATCATCACCTGCATGCTGTGCTACCACCTGAAATTAAATAATTTCCTATAATAACAGGTCCCAAAGCGTTATATTTGTCTTATACCACAGCAATTTGACTACAATTTTTTACATGTTTAATTTATTACTGAAAGATACATCATACTTTTTATCCATTTACAGATACATTTAATTTTGGGGAACGTCCATGAAACAAGTTAGTTCCTGTTTTCACTTACAAGATGTTGGAAAGCTACAGCTTTACCTCTGACTATTACGAAGCGCTGACACTGGAGACTCCTTCCGTAAATGTTCAATAGACACGTTTATCCGTACAGAAAACTGCACCGTATCAACAAGTAACATGTTTTGAATCCATTTAGGTGGAGTGTTTGCTGTACAAGTCCAACAGTGAATGATTTGTTAGTATAGAAATGCTTTGAATTACAGCTGGAGCTACTGTCACAGCTGCTGTTACAGAAAATGAATTAACACCTTCTGACCAATCGGATTTGAGAATTCAACAGTGCTGTGATATACCGCAATATGGCTGCTAATCCCAATGCTAATGGTGTGCCGAAGGAGTGAGATGGCACAGCCTGTTTACTTTGATTGATGGCTCATTCAGCGCCGACCCCCGAGCCGGAGAGATGCGACCCCCACTGCGGGGTTATTTTGACCTCGGCGACCTTATATAAGAGCATCTGGTGAAACACAGGCCGTTATTAATGGCTACTGTCCACATAATGGACATGACACGCAAACCCATTTGACACGGGGAGGCGTCAGAGCCTGGCAGAAAAATGAGGGATAGCTTGCGAGGGATTACGAAACTGATAGATTACTGCACAGCTGCAGGGAGAGGAAGAAATGATCAACGTTAATGGATGAGCGCTGAAAAAGAGAGAGGACAGAAGGTGAGAGAGAGAAAGAGAGAGAGACAGTACAGGATAAGCATGAAATCGAGGGAAGAAGGGGAAAAAGACATATGGAAAGTGAAAGGACAAGAGAGATAGAAGGAGAGACAGAGGCATTAATATTAATAATCTCTCCCAGTGAAAGAGAGGAGAAGGACTTGAGCGAAAGAGATGAATATGAAACACCGAGATGGAGGGAGGGCAAGCACAACACGGAGGCGCATATAAAGCAGAGGGAGAGAGGGAGAGAGGGAGAGAGGGAACGATGCGGAAGAAAGACAATACAGGGGAATGAATATAAAGCAGGCGGAGATGGACAGAAAGGAGGAGAGGAGAAGAGAAGAGGTAGTAGACGGTTTGAAAGCTGCATTAGAGACAAATAACCCTGGTTAGATTAATCAATAATGCGCACATGGTGTGTAATGGCATTACGACTGACACACAATGTTTTACCACACACACACACACACACACAATCCAGACTGCAGACTTTGCGTGCTACTGTGTGTTAGCCCAGATTTGCAATTCTGCCGTATCCCAATAGATTCCTAACCCCACATGGCAGCCTGTCTGGTTCAGCTCGCAAAAAAAAAAAAAAAAAGTGCAGATAATCGCCATAAAACCGTTTATTAAAACATCATGCTCTGAATTAGCGCCACCTTCATTTTATTTACCCGCGCCGTGTCATCTTCACGCATGACTGACACGAGACACAATTAGCTGTGAGTGTGAAGCGCCACGTTAAGTGACTGTGATGGGAGATGACATCTGCTGCCGTTGCCGCTGAGTCAGACGAATCAGAATCAGATTCAAAATAAGAATCAGAATCAGATGGGGGCCTCCGCTGCGTTCAGTTACGGCAGCCGTGTGTTATTGTGAACATAAGGGCCAGTTGCTCAAAGTCACGTCTAGTTAGCATCCTTACAAAGATTGGCAAAGATGAAAGGAGCTATTAGTTCTTTTTACACAACAAGCTTTCCCCTCCCTGCCAACTGACCCCACCCACTCTGCTGAAACGACGCATGCCTGATGTGGTGTCACATCATACTACAGCGCCCTCTGCTGTTTACTTTAAATTCGTTACTTCGTAAAGCAATGCTCCGAATGATCGGAGGATACGTGTGGCAGCCATCTTGCAGATAAGTACAGTATGCATAGTTAAAAGCAAATATAATCCAGGTTGAACAGTGTTTAGGGGTGACGTTAGCCAGTCGTGGGAGTCTGGGAGCTCATGTATGCAGAAGAGGGCAGATAGCGCTTCCTCTGAGTGTGCTACGCCGCATGAGCAGGAGTTTGAAAAGATTCTTGTACAAAAAGTAAAGTGTTCAGGGTGGGGTGGGGCCATGGTGTCAGGGCGTCTCTGATTGCATATATTTTAAATGGGAGTGGCTAAAAATTTAACACAGTGTATCCACTCTTCATGTCCTTTCCCTCCATCGTAGGGTCCCTACCTTCATCCAATCCCTAACATCCCTATCCTTCCCTCCTGCTCTTGTTTGCTTCCTCTCTCTCTCTCTCTCTCTCTCTCTCTTTCTCTCTCTCTCTGTCCGTGTGTATTCCTCGGGGTCCAGTTAGTGTGTAAATACTGCACTGCCCTCTGCGTTTGATGAAAGATTAACCTGCTGCTCTGACACACATTAACCCTTTAGCCTGGACTCTGCACCAGCATCCTAACATCTCTCTCTCTTTCTCTCTCTCTCTCTTTTTCTCTGCTCTATCCATCGCCTCGCCCCTCCCTCTCTCTCCTGCTCTCCGCTCTGTCAATTCAGACCTTAGCAAAGAGAGTTACCATGGTTACCTTTTCACCAAACTCTCCCTTTCTCTCTCACTCCAGCTGTATCCATCCCATTCCGCCATCCCCCTCTCCTTCCTCCATCTTCCTCTCATTAACACGCACAAACACACACACACACACGCGTATGTGCATTTAAGACGTCTCACAAAGTAGGCTGCGTGATGCGTCATGACCACAAGGGCTGCATAAGCACTCGACACACAAACACACACCCACACACACTATTCATGTACAAATCTTTCACATTTCATTCAACGATCTGAGAGTACGTTTGTTTCATGACATATGATGCAAACACGGCTAGTAAAATCCCTTTAAACCTCAAACGTGCATGCTCTAGGGCATCATCACGTGAGCAAAATGCACAACGACTTAAAGACATGCAGACAGCCACGGAAGAAAAGGGCCTTTCTATTTTTGCATCATCTCTGCGTTCAGCCTCTATTTATGCCACTCAACAAGAAATCTTTAAACTAAAATGCCCCACAGGCAAAGACACAGAGAGAAGAATGCTTGATCAGCAAAGGCAATAAAAACAAATCTTCTGAAGCAGAACAACTTCAACGCGGATCTGTCATGAAAATACCGATTGTCTTTTGGGCCGTCTGAAGCTGGTGGATGCTCCGGCTCCATATCAGAATATATGTTTTTTATTTTTATTTTTTTTCAGAAGTTGTAAAAGAGTTTGGAGGTGCAGAAGCCACACCTCCTGCAAAAGGAAAGACACAGAGGCCACTCCTCCTTGAACAGGACAGGCATAAAGGCCACACCTCCTTTAACATGACAGGCACAGAAGCCACACCTCCTTTAACATGACAGGCACAGAGGCCACACCTCCTTCAACAGGACAGGCACAGAAGCCACACCTCCTTTAACATGACAGGCACAGAGGCCACACCTCCTTCAACAGGACAGGCACAGAAGCCACACCTCCTTCAACAGGACAGAGGACACAATACTACTATTAAAAGCCACTATTTAAAATTATTTAGAGCAGTTACCATTAAAACCACTATATTTATAATAAATTATAACATTAAAACTACTATATAAATATCTTTAAAAATTTTAATAACATTAAAACCACTATATTAAAAAGCACACTAATTATTAACATTCAAACCATTACATAAATATTTATAAGAATGAATGACTTTCAAATTAAAATATAAAAAAAGTTAAAAGCAACAGGCCTATAAAAGAAGATTTGTGAACACCTTTGAGTGTGAAAGTGTAATTAAGACACGACGACCCTGAAATGGCTTCTAAACAAACGAAACTGTTTAATAGTTTAGCAGTGACACTGAGGGAGGAAATCAGAGGATCAGACAGAACAAACACTTCGGTTTGAGACAGATAAAAACACTTTCTGTGATTCTGTTCATAAATCTAACAGAGTCTACTTTCCAAAAATACCTGAGCAATATGATTTCACATTCACAGAAATATCTCATTTCAGCAAATCCCACTTGTACAACGCTTCTTTTCACAGTGCAGAGCGTGATGGAGCTCAGATATGACAGCGCAGGTATTACATGAGTATCTTTTTATTACATATCGTCACTCTCAATGCCATTTAAATCCTACATATCGTCCCTTTAAACTCTACTGTGATGTGATTTTTAGAGACGTTTTATGCAGATATCTGAGCAAATATGAGGTGAGAATATTCAAGAGAAGGCCCAGTGTGTCCACAGCTGTGAAAAGAAAAATGAAAATTAATTTAACAGGTATTTAGTTTTTTATTACCCCAAGTCACCCCTGTTTAGAGAGCACACTGTGAGAAGGCAGCTGATGGGAATTGTTGGAAATTGTTGAATGCTATTATGATGTAGTGTATAAAAGTTATGGGTAGGGGATAGGAGTTAGGGTTAGGGTAATTAAAGTTAAGTAGGGGGTAAAGCTAGGTTAAGCTTAGGGGTAGGGTATAGGGCTTAGAAGGTTAGTGGTAGGGTGTGGGGGTTAGGAGTTATGTGTAGGGGTTAAGTTTAGGGGTAGGATGTAGGGACTAGGGGTAGAGTGTGGGATATTAAGGTTAGGGGTAGGGAGTAAGGGTAGGCTAAGGCTAGGGTAGGTGTAAGAATTAGGGATTATGTGTAGAGTATTAAGTTTACAGGTAGAGTGTACGGGTAGGTTAAGGTTTGGGGTCGGGTGCAGGGGCTAGGAGTAGTGTGTAGGGTATTAAGATTAGAGGTAGGGTGTACGGGTAGGTTAAGGTTTGGGGTCGGGTGCAGGGGCTAGGAGTTGTGTGTAGGGTATTAAGATTAGAGGTAGGGTGTACGGGTAGGTTAAGGTTTGGGGTCGGGTATAAGGGTAGGTTATTATTGGGATGGGGTGCAGGGGCTAGGGGTAGCATGCAGGGTATTAAGGTTGCGGTGGGGTGTATCGATTAGGGGTTATGTGTAGACTATTAAGTTTACAGGCAGGATGTAAGGGTAGATTAAGGTTAGAGGTAGGGTATAAGGGTAGGTTATTATTGGGATGGGGTGCAGGGGCTAGGGGTAGCGTGCAGGGTATTAAGGTTAGAAGTAGGGTATACGGGTAGGTTAAGGTTTGGGGTCAGGTGTAGGGGCTAGGAGTAGAGTGTAGGTTATTAAGGTTAGAGGTAGGGTGTACGGGTAGGTTAAGGTTTGGGGTCAGGTGTAGGGGCTAGGAGTAGAGTGTAGGTTATTAAGGTTAGAGGTACGGTGTAAGGGTAGGTTAAGGTTTGTGGTCAGGTGTAGGGGCTAGGAGTAGAGTGTAGGTTATTAAGGTTAGAGGTAGGGTGTACGGGTAGGTTAAGGTTTGGGGTCAGGTGTAGGGGCTAGGAGTAGAGTGTAGGTTATTAAGGTTAGAGGTAGGGTGTACGGGTAGGTTAAGGTTTGGGGTCAGGTGTAGGGGCTAGGAGTAGAGTGTAGGTTATTAAGGTTAGAGGTACGGTGTAAGGGTAGGTTAAGTTTGGGGTAGGGTGTACCAATTAGAGGTTTTATGTAGGGTTGTTAAGGTTAGGGATAGGGTGTAGGGGTTAGTGGTTATGTGTAGGGATGTTAAGGTTAGGGGTAAGGTGTAGGAGCTAGGAGAAGAGTGTAGGGTATTAATGTTAGAGGTGGGGTGTAAGGGTAGGTTAAGGTTAGGGGTAGGGTGTAGGGGTTAGTGGTTTTGTGTAGGGTTGTTAAGGTTGGGGGTAGGGTGTAGGGGTTAAGGGTAGAGTGTAGAGTAGGTTAAGGTTATGAGTAAGGTACACGGGATAGAGGCTATGTTCAGGGTGGTTAAAATTAGGAGTATGGTGTAAGGGTGTGTTAAAGTCAGGTGTAGGGATTAAGGGTAGGCTACAGGGTGGGTTAAGGTTAGGGGTAGGTTAAGTTTTGGGGAAAGGTATTAGGGTAGGTTAAGGTGAGGGGCCGGAGTGTATGGTTTAGGGTTTATAGGGTGATTAAGGTTGGGAAGAGGGTGTAGGAGTTAGGGGTTATACATAGAGTGATTACAGTTAGTGGTAGGGTGTAGGGATTAGGGGTTATGTGTAGGGTATTAAGATTGGGGTAGCGTGAAGGGCGGTTTAGGTAAGGAGTCGGGGTGTGTGGTTTAAAAGTTATGTGTATGGTATTCAGGGTGGGATATGTTTAGGGCATTAAGGTTACGGGTAGTATGTAGGGCCTAGGGGTTATGTGTAGGATATTAAGGTTAGGGGTAGGTTGTAGGGGATAAGGGTAATAATGGTAGGGTTTTTGTGCACAGTTTTTAAGGTTAGCGGTAAGGTTTAGGGTGTAGAGGATATGTGTATGGAGATGAGGTTAGTGGTAGTGTGTAGGGGTTAGGGGTAGGGTGTAGGGGTTAGGGATTTACGGTGAAAAACATGCACATGATCATGATCTGCAGTAAATCAGTGATGAACAGTCAGACTTGCAGCAGCGTTCACTCTGCAGTGGAGTATCTTTTTGAAGTGTGCACTAAATGTAGCATTTACATTCATAAATTATGAATCAGCATTAGTGATTATCATAAATCTTAATCATAATCTGGCATGTGCTTTCTTAATAAATAAAAATTTCATTGTGTTCGAGTTGCACTACTCTGTATTTCCCTACATTATCCTGCCTCTGTGCGAGCAGATATAAAATATTCACAGGATAAAAATACGTAAAAGCAAGTAGAGATCGTGAACGGCTGAATTATTTTCATGCTAGAGAGAAGTCAAATAAAGTGCAGAAACCACAGGAGAACAATAATACTGTGTAAAATAATAGGGTGCTTAGGGCTAGGGGCCAGGTGTAGGGGTTAGGGGTTGTTAATTATTCTAAACCTCCAATACAATGTAAAATCATAAATCTACTATGAGTCTAGTATATTGCCAATATATTGCTGCACAAATAGATAAATAGTCCTTGTTATAATTATCACATTAATCACTTCAAAATTTGGTTAAATTTCACACAATGGCTTTTACACTCATTATTCAGCAGCTTCTAGAATAGCACTTGATCCAGCACATGCTATTATTTTGCATTTAATATTTATTTATTATGCGTTATCATGTGATTATGTTTAATGTCTGAATATCAATGTGTGCGAGTTTGTTATTAAATACTCATTGCACGTTGAACTCAGTTCTGAATAGGGTACAGAGTGAATATGAGCTCATTTGGCTTTCATCCTATCATAACAGTGTACGGCAATATAAAATTAACGATATTATCGACAGTTGAAGGCAGTAAGAAACATTTTTAGCTTTGTAAAATTTGTATTGGGAAGAAAATTGCCTGTTATCACTTTGAAATATGTGCTAGTTTTTTAGGCTCTTGACTTCCAATAATTTGGTCAGATTTGAAGAGAGCAGAGCATTTTATTTCTCAGTGAGAGAAATCCTAAAACTCTGTCTATCAAACGAAAGTTTACATAAACATTTATAGAAATGAGAAGTGCCGCTTGAAAAGTCAGCAGAAAAGTGAACAGGTTTTTACACCACGGTTTTGCTGCAGTGTTTAAACTGATCCCTCATTACTCCACTTTGCTTAGTGTCTAGATTTGATATCCTTAATTAGCCTGGAAAGGTCTAACGAGAGCCTCTTATTTCAGCTCCTTATCTTGTCTAGCAGGGCGTTCCTGCACCTTGGGAGAAATCGTCAAACCTAAAGTGTGTATCAGTGCCAAGCAGAAACCTCGCAGGCATTTAAAACAGCCGAGGCCGAGCCAGGAGCAACGGCCTCGCAGACTCGTAGAGCCGAGGCTTTTATGGCAGTGAATGAGAGCATTGTGCGACGTCATGACACTCAGCCATTTAATTAACGCAGGGAGACGCACGGTGCGCTGAAACACTGCCTCTTTCTTCAGCGGCCTCTTTGTGCCGCGAGAAACAGGAAGTCGCTTTTCTTCCGTGTGGGGGCTGATCTGTGGAGCAGGCCACACTGCTGAGGAAATTACAGATCGGCGCAATCAGCCTGGATTCTCGTAATGTCTTAATGTTGGTCACTTAGCAAGAAAATAATAAATAAATAATATTTTCCCGGGATAATAATGTCCCGGGAATGTGTATCTCCCCTTCAGACAGCATACAGCACTCAAATCATATAAATCAAGATTAAACGATAAGCCACGTCTCCTTCAGTGTGACTGACAGGCACAATGGCCACGCCTCCTTTCTGTGACTAAAAGACACATAGGTCACATCTTTTTCTTAAGCATTTGCAGGCACAGAGGCCACACCTACATTTCTTCAACTAGCAGATATATAAGCCACACCTCCTTCATTGAAACTGACAGATACAGAGGCCACACCGACTTTACTTGGATTCAAGCACTGAAACCACACCTACTTCACGTGGACTCAAGCACAGAGGCCACGCCTCCTTCATTGAAACTGATGGGCACAG
>NC_069722.1:1833263-1845763 GCF_027358585.1 Pangasianodon hypophthalmus | reverse complement strand
TGTTTCCTGCTTCTCTTCTTCCACTTTCTGCTCCACAGTATACACACACACACACACACACACACACACACACACACATTGTAGCAAGCACTCTTGTTATAACTCTGTTCTCTCTGAGGTGAGATGGATCTGCTCAGAACGCCATGACCGGAAACGCAGGCCAGATCAGTCATGTGACCTGAGTGCTAGGGAACCACACCTCTTTAAAATGTCCTCATTCTAACTCCGCCCCCATTTTTTTTTTTTTTTTACAATTGTGCTACTCTGCTCCACTTTAAAAACGACAACTCTACAATTTCTCATCGTATTTATTTTGCACCAGTGCCATGATCCCAAAAATAAGAGCAGCGTGTTAAAAGAAAAAATCCCTCGTTTCTAATTGCAGCTTTCCATCTGGTCCGAGCTCGTTTAGTCTCTCGCTGACCCGAATTAAACTCTGTGAAGCTAAATGCAGACGACGGCGTGTCCACGTCTCACACACACTCAGGAGGACGCCGAACCCCTCGCTGCTCTCGTTACCGAAGCAGGATCGAAATAAATCTGACCGCTGCTTTACCCCGAGTCCGAGCTTCTTCACACATGACTGAACTCCGCCGCCGCCGCTCCGTTCACACACGAGCCCAGATCAGAGTTCATTAAACATAAAACTGTGTGTGTGTGTGTGTACAGCAGATTTCACAGCTTTATAAATACACCCTGACACCCCAAATTACCACCCTGATTTTTATTTATTACTCCTGTGCTTTTCATTCAGACTTAAATCACAACTGTAAATAGGAATTCATTCAGTATAAACAATTACAAAGCAAGTATAAAGCCAATACGGTGATGACATCATGTCACCCCTTCCTCTTCTTCGTAGAGGGTCTAATGGCTGATTTATACCGAACACAACATGCGTCATTTATCCAATCTTTTATTAAAGTGGTGGAAATGTCAATGTTTTTATGGCCAAACTAAAGGAATAATTCCTGCCAGATTTATAAAAGTTTCAACTGCATAAACATTCTGTATATTTGTGAGCATATATTCATGTTACATTTGCATTTAGCCACGCCCACGAAGCTCCATAAAAGCTCACACAGAGCTGAAAATGACAAAATGGCGACTAAGTTGTGAAAGAGCGCCTCCTAATCACGGCATGCGCTAAATCTTCCAGTAATGCAGCTCAGCCATTGCAGCGCAGCAGCTAACACAGACACACACTAACTCCTCCTCCTTTTACGGGGCGCCTTTACTTCTGCACTAACTGACAGGCTAGTCTTGTTGAACTTTGGATCAAGTCATTAATATGGAAGCGACTGAGATTCATGAAATGGTCTTTAAATTGGTGTGTAACTGAAATAAATAAGTGATGTGAACTCGACAGCGTAATCCGTATATAAACTCATCAGCATTTATACGATCCGAAGCCGATCACTCGAGGTTCACGTCAGTGACTCGCCTTATACGAAACCCAGGAGCGAAACGCAGGATAACTTTTCCAACCAGATTTTCATGAACGCCACATTTCTTGCGTAAATGCTCCTGCGAACAATTTACGACTAAATGTGTTTGTATCCAGTTTGACACGGAACAATTCTTATTTCTTTGTGTCTCTCAAACGAATGAAGAAGTAGAAGGAAATGAGCTCATCAGCACGCTGAATGTGATAACTCGGTGGATTCTGATTGGTTGATGGAGATGGAAACCCTGTCATGTGATCACATGATGCTACGATGGAAACAGTTAGCATACTGATAATAATGCGTGTGTTAGAGAGAGAGAGAGAGAGAGAGAGAGAGAGAGAGAGAGAGAGAGGAAGAGCGAGTGAGCATTAGATATTGAGATGCATTGATGTGTGTGTGTGTGTGTGTGTGTGTGTGTTAGTAGTCCAGGAAGCTTGTTTCTCAACACAGTTTTACTTAAATGATTCATTTGTTAAATGAATTACACACACCCCAAGTGTGTGTATGTGTGTGTGTGTGTGTGTGTGTGTGTGTGTGTGTAAAGCCCAATGTTCTCCCATTAGAACTGTTCTTATGCCGATTTTGCTCCGAACCCCTGAGTCTGCTTCCGAGAACTGTTTTGCAGCTCACGCTTATTATTCCAGCTTGAAATATGGACTTATGAAGAAAAACTGTTTCTGATGGTGCAGGTGTTTAATATTGAATTACCGTTAAATAATTATTAATAATTAGCGCAGACTTTGTCACACCTATCCGTAAGTGGTTACGTAACATGTTACACTCCAGCGGCGTGTTTTTGTGGTCGAGGTAGACGAGAAGCAGCGTCCCGAGGATTATTAACCGATTAGCGGTGCGAGTTCTGCGGGCGAAGCTCGACGAGATCAGATCAACTTTGTCGCATTGTTCTGTTTATAACGTAACGAGATTTTATTATACACAAGAGCGATAAATGTACAACGATAAATATATGACTTTCCATTCGCTTTATGCGCAAAATATAACGTTTTAAAAAATGCGTTAAAAATAACTTTTTCTGCGAGCAGCTTGTTTCACTGAAAAGATTTTTTTCCTACATTTTAACAAAGTTTTTTTTTTTTTGCGATGTATATCACAATCTTTTCCACAATGAACAACATCCATAATAGGGCTGTGTGATATGATGATATCGATATCAATATCATGATAAATCATATCACAATACACTTTTCTGAGATATCAGAATATTTTAATATTTACACATATTTTATATTTTTAGGTTTTATATTTATTTTCTTGTTTAAAAAAATTGATTGGTGATCTTTCTGTAAACAATTGATTTGATGTTGAAATTTTCTAATTTTCTAATTGAAAAGAATTATGAAGATAAAATATAAAAATCACACACACACAAATATATATATATATATATATATATATATATATATATATAATATATATATATATTATAATATAATATATATATATATTATGATTATATGTAAATATATATATAAATCATCGAAGAGGTTTTATTTTAATGCAATATTACGTGATTGTCGGCAGTTTGTGTGAAAACCCGTACACTGTGATAAATATTACGTATCACAGAAATGCCTTTGAGAATCATGATATATTTTAGTCATATCGCGCCAGCTCTAATCCGTAAAACGACAACAGGTTACGTCCCGTTCACAGCCGGAATTAAAATCGGTCTGAGTGATCGGATCATACACGTGTACGGTCGAGATGCGTAGCCGTTCACATCTGGCTTTATGAACGCGTCTCCAGTGAGATCAGATTTCATACATCATATCCGCTGGAGAAAGTAAAAAGTGAGACATGTTTATTACGTCAGTCCTGAGACTCCTGTCTCATGTACCTGTAGGGACTGTTTCAAACCTTTTAATCGTGTGTTCTGCTAAAGAATCGTATAAATGAATGAGAGATCCTCATCGGATCGGATTCATCGGACCCTGTTCACACCTGTACTTACGAGTGCTTACGATCCGATCACCCTGAACGCACGTTAATGCCAGAGCTTTACGCGAAGTTACAAGACACCGCACTTTTAATGTCCTACAGCTTACTGTTAAATAAAGAATTAAAAATTCTCAACTTTTCTTTAATCGAGCTGTTTCGCTCTGCACAAATCTTCCATCCTCCACTTCCCATAACTCCTTTTTCTTTTTAAAATTCATTCCAAAGTAATTATTCACAAACAGACACCATCACTCTGTCTCCCGAGTCACGATTGGTCAACGGTACATAACTTCTGCTTCTAATTTGCATAAAGAAGAATCCAGCTCAGCAAGTTGTTGCTACTCGCAGTCCTATAATACCTTGTGCGCTTTTTCGCAAGTCTGCACTGAAAGTGAAAATGAATTCGTCACGAAAGAACAGATCACAAATTTATGTTCAGCGTTCACACACTGAAAAGTGGCAAAAGTACTGAATCTCTGTCTTTATATATTTACTCAAGGAAGAATTGTACTCTTACCAGTAAAATTAATTTTTTAAAAAGGTAAACGTGCATGACACGTCTCAAATAAAACGTAGGACTGAGACGGACATCTTGTTTAAAACCACAAAAAAAACTACAGACGTGCTTTCACATTTCTCAAGCAGTTCCCCCTCACACTCTTTTTTCAGGATTTGCCCTCACTGCTCTTCTTTTTTCAGTCTAGCTAATAATAGTGTGTTTGGCTCTTGTGTTGCGTGCGTGTGTGTGTGTGTGTGTGTGTGTGTGTGTGTGTGCTCTGCGGTTTTGCCCTAAGTGAGCAACAGAGCTTGAGCAGCAACATTTATTTATCGCAGCCTTCATCGCAGAAACTCACATCCTCGGAACCAAAATAACAAATAAATCATTTCTAATCGCTGATATGAATGAGATTTATTTCTGGTTTATTTTAATAACATTATTATTTATTTGCCGGAGAACCCGGGGGTATCTTTTGTACCTAATATAGACGGTGGAGTTGCGACATTGCTCCTCTCACATCATCATAATCATCCTCCTCATCCTCCTCCTCCTCTTCCTGTCCTTTTCCCAGCTTGTAAACACTCTGCTGTGGAATCCACCACATGCTTACTAGAGCGATTAACTCACTTAACCATGAGACTCTCTAAAAACCTGATCCCATAACCTCTTTACTCACACACCACTGACTCGACTTCACACAAACCCCCCCACGGGACACGCTAACCGGGAAAACCCTCTCCACACACGCCAATTACTCCAATCCTGCCTGGATTATGCCATCCATTTTAATATCACTAACCACGGCCATCTTTTACTGACAATTATTCAATAATTAAAGGCTGACAGTGTTCATTTATTCCCCGAGAGCTCTGGCTTGGACTGAGCTGCTCAATCAGAGCAGTGAGCGCTAATTAAGCAGAGGGGCTGAGCGAGAGTCGAGTGTCAGAAGGAACGGAGGGGTTAGTGCGAGCACGTTCCAGGCGCTGGGATCAGGACGCGGCCGACCCGCTCGCTGAGCTCGATGGAGTGATGAAAACTGCGCAACGGATGGGTCTTAACACGTCTCAGCTCTCAGGAGTGATTGATTGGACGCCATCGCTACACTGACACTCTGAGACAATCATGACATGAAGTCATTTCCACTCCACTAACAGCTTCAGTTCCTCTTTACAGCGTAATCACATTTTAACGCCAATCCCAGTGAAGTTTCTATCCAATCAAATGAGGTAAAAAAAAAACGGTCTAATAATCTGTTCCAGCACATGCTCAAGCGTTTTATTCTTCTTATACCACAGCAATTTACCGGCTATTACAATTTTTACATTTATTAATGAACAACTTACGTTATAGCAGCTATAAACAGTCGTTCCCTCACCAGCCTCTTTTTCTCTCTCTCTTGAAGTTAATAAGACAAAAAAACGCAGCTTGTTATTGTTACTGAGAAACTGCAAAGAAGCGTAAACTCCTCCATCCTGAAGATCTTACAGAGCGCTGTTACAAAGCGCTGTTACAAAGCGCTGACACTGGAGACTCCTTCCAGAAATGTTAAATAATTCATCCGTTTACGTAGAGCATCCACCGTACAAGTCATTGTGAATGAGCTGTTGCTATAGAAACGATAACGTATTAGAACAAGCGCATTAATTATAAATAAACCTGTGATTTTCAGCTGCACTACTGTCAGAACTGCTGTTATAGAGAATTAATCAACACCTTCTGACCAATCAGAGTGCAGAACTCAACAGCGATGTGGTGTAAATACATGGATTTTCCTCCCATTATTACATGAGCAAAGCAAGTAACTGAGTAAATATTACGACTCGTTTAAAGCTGCAAAAAGCAGAACGTTAAAGCAGAAGAACACGCTGCCGTTATAACGACGTCTTCGAAATTAGCGAAACAGCTGCATGTGACATTTACGACACACGAATCGCGCACGTCGTAATGATACTTTACAGAAGTGTGTTGCTTTTCATACCAGTTTGCTTCAAACTGCATGTAACAGAGTGAAACGTAGCAGCAGTGTAACTTTTTTAAAGTTGGATCGATTTAAAAGATTTAAAATGACTCGAGGCAACAATTATAAATCAATTGTTATCGCAAAAAGGATAAACAACTTAGTTCAAAGTTATTCATACCGTAAAAACTGATTTTGTAAATAATTTAATAGATGGTGAATAGAAGGAGATTCGGCTGTACCTCTGCTGCTTTTATAAAATTCCTTCTCTACGTCATCATCATTCACAAATTAACGCTAGGTCTACTCCACATTCCCAACAAAGCTGGGCACATATCGAGCCGAGGATACTAAATCGAATTATATCACATTGCATCGCATCGTATCAGATTCACCGTATCGTATCGTATCGTATCACATTCACCATATCGCATCGTATCGTACCAGATTCACCGTATCGCATCGTATCATATCGTATCAGATTCACCGTATCATATCGTATCGTATCAGATTCACCGTATCGTATCAGATTCACCGTATCATATCGTATCGTATCAGATTCACCGTATCGTATCAGATTCACCGTATCATATCGTATCGTATCAGATTCACCGTATCGCATCGAATTGTATCAGATTCACCGTATCGCATCGTATCATATCGTATCAGATTCACCGTATCATATCGTATCGTATCAGATTCACCGTATCGTATCAGATTCACCGTATCATATCGTATCGTATCAGATTCACCGTATCGTATCAGATTCACCGTATCATATCGTATCGTATCAGATTCACCGTATCGCATCGAATTGTATCAGATTCACCGTATCGCATCGTATCATATCGTATCAGATTCACCGTATCGCATCGCATCGTATCATATCAGATTCACCGCATCGCATCGTATCGTATCAGATTCACTGTATCATATCGTATCAGATTAACCGTATCGCATCGTATCGTATTGTATCAGATTCACCGTATCATATCGTATCAGATTCACCGTATCGCATTGTATCGTATCGTATCAGATTCACCGTATCGCATCGTATTGTTTCAGATTCGCCATATCGTATCGTATTGTATCAGATTAACTGTATCGCATCGTATCGTATCAGATTCACCATATCACATCGTATCAGATTCACTATATTGTATCATATCGTATCAGATTCACCGTATCGTATTGTGTCAGATTCACCGTATCAGATTCACCGTATCGTATCATATTGTATCAGATTCACCGTATCGTATCATATTGTATCAGATTCACCGTATTGCATCGTATCGTATTGTATCAGATTCACCGTATCGCATCGTATCGTATCATATTCACCGTATCGTATCATATTGTGTCAGATTCACCGTATCAGATTCACCGTATCAGATTCACCGTATCGTATCATATTGTATCAGATTCACCGTATCGTATCATATTGTGTCAGATTCACCGTATCGTATCGTATCAGATTCACTGTATCGTATCGTATCAGATTCACTGTATCGTATCGTATCAGATTCACCGTATCGTATCGTATCAGATTCACCGTATCGTATTGTATCAGATTCACCGTATCGTATCGTATCAGATTCACTGTATCGTATCGTATCAGATTCACTGTATCGTACTGTATCAGATTCACCGTATCGTATCGTATCAGATTCACCGTATCGTACTGTATCAGATTCACCGTATCGTATCGTATCAGATTCACCGTATCGTATCATATTGTGTCAGATTCACCGTATCGTATCGTATCAGATTCACCGTATCGTACTGTATCAGATTCACCGTATCGTATCGTATCAGATTCACCGTATCGTATCATATTGTGTCAGATTCACCGTATCGTATCGTATCAGATTCACCGTATCGTATCATATCAGATTCACCGTATCGTATCGTATCAGATTCACCGTATCGTACTGTATCAGATTCACCGTATCGTATCGTATCAGATTCACCGTATCGTATCGTATCAGATTCACCGTATCGTACTGTATCAGATTCACCGTATCGTATCGTATTGTATCAGATTCACCGTATCGCATCGTATCGCATCAGATTCACCGTATCGTATCGTATTGTATCAGATTCACCGTATCGTATCGTATCAGATTCACCGTATCGTATCGTATTGTATCAGATTCACCGTATCACATTGTATCGTTTTGTATCAGATCCAGTGGTATCGTCAAATATCAGAAAGTAAAAAGTTTAGTAAGAAGTTTATAGAAAGAGCACATTTGTAATCTTTAATTGGAATAAATTTGCCGAGATTGATGAAAATCTTACATCATCATCATCATCATCATCATCTTCTACTGTACTGCTTCCTTTAGTGGCACACACAGATTTCCATCCAAAAGCCAGAGCGAGTGAACACATGTCGTATTAACACGTTTTTTTTTTTAGCATCACTACACTGCCTGTGCTTTATTAAGAATTTATTTCAAAATCCTTTTAAGTTTTTTTTTTTTTAAAGCTTGAAGTTTTTACACAGGCAGTGAAGCGACGCAGTGAAGCATCTGGAAGCCGATCATTTTTCAACGAGTCGCAATTTACGGTGACAGACGGCAAATGTTGCATTTAATACAGTTGCGTATTCACAGTTAGATTTATTTATTTACATTCCACTAGATGTAAACACCAGCACGCGTCGGAAGCGGAAAGTTTCTCGCTTTGTGTCGCAGCGCTGACATTTCTCACAGAAGCTGGATTAGCGGTCCATGCTAGGTGTACAGTAATTACACAATAAAATGCTTCTTTAGTCATTTACCACCACATCTGAAGGATATTTACCATCCTGCGTTTATATTCTTCCAACTAAAATAATTAACAGCTAATTTCTAGCAAGCTCAACTGTTATCTTCTGTTATTTGCTAGTTTATTGCTAGTTTAATTGTGTTCTCAAGCACCTCAGTGAGTGATTTTTCGCCACATTGAAATCATAAAGTGACTGCTTTCTTTAGAAAAACCCGTCAAATACAGTCAGAGAAGTAGGGCGGAAGTGGGCGGGGCCAGATGATGCAATAAAGCAGATGCAAATGAGAACCCGGGGACGTAGTGGCAGATTATTCTTCCACACTTCTAAGTTTTTATTCATCTCTCCTTCTTGGAAATAGATGAGAAGCTGACTGATCTATTGCTTCATTTATTGCTAATTTGCAACAGTAAAAATACAGCCATATTAACAGCAGTAAACATTTTAGTGTTTAACAGTAACAACAGAGAATTACGTTTAATCCCAACCTCTCTGAACACACCAGGAACATCAGGAACACTGTATTTTACTGCATTTGCTTCCAAATCATTAAAACCGCTTTACGATACACATAAAGACGCAAGTCTGAATGCGTGAAATGAAAGAAAGAGGTCACTAGCACTAGCTAGACCAAAGTAACCATAGCAACGCTGACTAGCAATCAACGTGTAGCGATCGGAGTGACCCGAGGCGAAAAATAAAAGCGTGAGTGCAGAGTTAATGCTCGTCATACATCCCTGAACGGCTGACAGGCTGCGTTCCAAATCATCAGCCGCAGCCTCGCTAAACGTCCCGAGGGTAATCCACGAGGAAAGTGAAGAAAAGTGGCAAAGTGCCCTTTTACTTTTACGCTCCAAAGAGCATAAAACTCACGACCCCTCAGTGTTCAGCGGCTGCTGACTATAGATTCATAAAAATCCTTTTTTCTTTTTTTCTTTAGCATTTAATAATAAAACTAGGAAAACGTTCTTCTTTTAATAATTATTATATTTTTTTCTATTTTTATTAATTATTTAAATATTTATTCAATTTATTAAGATTATTATTTTAACTATTATTTATTTATTTATTTATTTATTTATGAAATTATATCTATATTTGTATTTAAAGGCAGCTTTGCAGTGACCCCTGGAATTTCTATAAGTAGAAAAATAAATACAGCAACACAAACACTGTATGTAAGACAACAAAAAACATATTCTATTTATTTATTTTTTATCATGAACTTAAAAGTTAAAAAGAATACTTAAAAACACTAAAAATGCAGGTGAGTGAAAAGAATTAGATAAAGAAATAAGCTGAAATAATGAACACACAATTCACAATAACGTTTCATTTTAGCTTTTTTGTGCTTTTAGTTTTTTCTGCACTTCATACTGAAGCGCTTTTATTCCTGTTAATTTTATTGTTTTTTTTTTAAAGATATTATTAATTAATTGCTAATATTTATTTTTATTTATCATCTTGTATTATGTACTGTAATAACTCTTTATTTAAGCTGTGTGTAATGCTTATGCATTTTAATTGTATTATTATTATTATTATTATTATTATTTCATTTCTTGGATCCTGCCTGACTGTAATTTTATTCATGACCACAAAGCACATTTTTATACACCAGCTTGAGCCTCAGCCAAAGAAGTGTGCAGTTTCAGTGACTGTACTGTAAGATTTATTGGAAGTGGAGAAGCCGAGTCGTGTGTATTAACACCGGAGACACTTCCTGATGGTGTAATGGCGTCCTGGACGCAGCCCCAGTCTATAGATTTACTCATCCGACAGATGCTTTTATCCAAAACCATTTACGAGAGAAGCAGAATCCGGTCCAAGCGCAGAGCCGAGCCACACCGGGATTTAAACTCACAACCTTCTCCGTTCAGAGATAAAACTAAAGAAGCAAAGTTCACACACTGAACATGCCTCAGCTCCACTGGATTGGGAATAAATGTGATAAAACTATTCCTTTAGAGACATCACTTCCTGTCCACTACATAAAGGTCTACATTTAGGACAGAACATCAAGCAAGAGAACACATTCTATCTATCTATCTATCTATCTATCACACATATGTCTCTAAGTTTTCTTAAGAGAGAAAAGGTTGTTGTTCTCATGTCACAATAATTTTTTAGTTTTTATTTTTCTTCCAGAAAAGAAAGTCTTAGAAAAATGTCAAATCTTCGCATGAGCACAAGATTTTTTTTTTTTAGTATTTATGCTGTTATTTTTTACATTTATTTATTTGTTTGTTTGTTTGTTTGTTTGTTTGTTTCCAGGGGCTCCGTATTTTTCCTCTCATGTCTCAAAACACGAGATTTGTCTTCACACTGTTTCTGTTCTGTTAAATCATTTCCACTTCTTAGAGAAAAAAAAATGTTTATTTCATTACGTATTAATTAAACGACTAAATATTTGACACACACACATATATATATATATATATCTACATTTCCTTATTTATATATTATTAATATCAGCTTTATAATTCCTATATTTTTAATTCATGTAATATTTTCATTATGAGATTTATGATAAAGCAACATTTTCATCACACATTTATTGAGGCTACTTTTAAACATACAGGATTTTTTTTAAACTTATTTACAGCAATTATTTCTAGAAAGAATTTTCAGGGTTTAATTTTTTTTATTTAATAATTTTTAAATACTTACACCACTGTGTAAAAACAACAGCAGCGACAAGTGTAGGATCAGTCACTATGTAAAACTTAAGTAAGTAAGTAAGTAAATAAATAAATAAAACAAACTACTACTAAGAAGAAGAAGACGAAGGAGAAGAAGAAGAAAATGCAAAGTATGATGTAAATGTGCAAACAAAAAGAAAAAAAAATCACAAAAAAATGTAAATCAATAATTAGTTTGTATTTTATATTTCTTTTTCTTTTCCTTTACACAGCCTACTCTTCCTTCTTTTTCACATCAGTTAGTGCTTACACAAATCCATTCCTGTCCCGTGATTCCTCAGGATTGTGAAGCTAAGAGCTAAAACACTCAGACGTACTGAGATTCCTGGACACGCGAGTACCTGAACAATCCAGAATTATAAAGTCTAATAATGGTTTTTTTTGTGTGTCCATGACAACAATATCGTACGCATCATGTATCGCGACATATCGTAGAACTGATCATCAGCCCAAGTAGGCTTTATTTTCTTGCTCATTCGTGTCAGGTTCTGTCCTGCGGGACACGAGTGAAGGTCGAAGACGTCCTGCTGGATTTCTGTCCAAATGTCAAACTCTGATACAGGAGTCAGCGTGTGCCGACAAGCGATTGTATAAACAATATATCGCTTTAATTCCACACGCTGCTGAATTCTGATTGGTCAGAAGATGTTTTTTCTATAACAGCAGCTCTGACAGTAGTGCAGCTGCAAATCACAGCTTTATTTAGAATTAATGCGCTCGTTATTACGTTATACGCTCGAATATGTTATCGTTTCTATAGTAACGGATTTTTTAAAAAAACGCTGACACGGTGAAGTTTTCTGTAAGGACACGTTTATCATGTAACGTTGATGGAAGGAGTCTCCAGTGTCAGCGCTTTGTAACAGTCAGAGGTGAAGCTGTAACTTTAAGTTTTCCGACATCTTCAGGACAGAAGAGTTTACGCTTCTTTGCGGTTTCTTGGAAACATGATGTAATAAGCTGCGATTTTTTTTCTCTTATTAACTTCATGGAAGAGAAAACAGAGAGGCTGCTGAGGGAACGAGTGTTTATAGCTGCTGTAACGTAAGTCAGAACTTGTTTTTCGCAGACGTTCAACAACATAAAATGTAACTATATATGGATAAACAATATGTTGTTCTTTAATAAATAAAAAATTATAATTTGCTGAGGTTTAAGAGGAATA